>NW_022280033.1:7455728-7647199 GCF_004355925.1 Anarrhichthys ocellatus | reverse complement strand
TGTGTGTGTGTGTGTGTGTGTGTGTGTGTGTGTGTGTGTGTGTGTGTTTTATAAGACAATGTCCAGGATAGCAAATCTTTTTGAAATGTACTAAGTAAGCAAAGGTTTAGACAACAGCCACAGGTTTGTGGTTTAAATGGAGGGAAAAGTACTTCAAAGTAAAGATTAGCTCATTTAAATTGCACTCAGTAACTATGGTACGTACTAATACATCTGTACATCGAGACAAGCCAAGAACAAAGGTCTTTACACATGTCACATTTCCCTCCTGCATACAAAATATGCGATATCTAAAAAAAGTGGAAAAAAGCACATGAAAACATCCTTAATGAAAGTAAAAAGACTGACTTATAAAACCAATAAGTACTGACAGTAATTTCAAGTTACTGGTAAATATTGTTTAATATTTTCAGCAAGTTTGAATCAGTCTTCTTATTTCCTTGTTGTCATTTCTATTGATCAGTGTTAATTGATCTGTGAGTTGAAACTCAACCACACGTTTCCAAGAATAGTTGACAACAAATATTATCTGGAACTAAAGTAATTGCTGCCATAATATACGTTGAAGAACAAGAACGCAATACCCCGTATTTTAATAATATGTTCTTTCCAGTGTTTCTGCACCCAACTTTGTGGTTTGACGAAACATCTTGCACAAATAACATGAAGCTACATAAACCACAGCCCAACCACAGTAATCCAGTGTCAGTGACTCTCTGGCACATTTAACATTTGAGATGTTAATGGTGCTGAATTCATCTTCATAAGTTATGAGCTCCTTGACATTTAATTTTTGTTCCCAACTTGACTGCAAGATATTATCCTGGGAGAGAATCTTCAGTCTGTCGGATTGTCGCCAGGTCAGCTCTTTGGAGCAATGACAGCTTAATCCAAGTTGCCTCAATCATTCCTAATCTAAGCCTCAAACCTTCCATCTGTTGCACTGAACTGTTTTTATTTTCCATTCTTGGGACAAAACAATATTTTTAGTTTACCACATTTTGACAAATGTGACATTACTTTGCTTACAATTCTTGTTGATTTTGTGGGTCAAGAGCCCACATATTCCTTTTTACACTACAGTAATTGATGGAGATTAGTAAAAGCAGCATGTGACCATAAATGGAAATTGCAATCTCTTCTGGAGTTGTAGATCCTTTACTGTTATTCAAACACGCCATAAAAGTAAATTGTGTATCTAGCAGAGTTATTAGCGTAAACGGATATAATCTAAAGCGTGCAGACAGTAGCTCCCTTTCTGTCTGGAGCATTGAACTCAGTGGTCAGCCGAAGCTCTTGATAAATGTGTGAACTCGATGTCAGCTGTGGTTGTGTCTGGATTCCATCTGACTCTTGTTGGATCTGCTTTTGGTCATTCGGCCATGCTTGTTTTAATGATTCTTCACGATTAAGGCTTCAGCCGGGCTCAGTTGATGCGGCCTTACTCATGTGGGGCGAAAAATATTGTAGATGTTTGGATATTTAGCGGGGATTTAATACGTGATTACAAATAAAATCATATGTTTCTGTCTTTACCAAGGCATTCCTGGAGTTAATTAGAGTGACCAAACTCTGGTTATGTGGTGGACAAGACCAAGTTATGAAAGCTGGACCAAACTGTGAAAAAAACAAATTCACTGCTGGTGTTTATATGGTTAACTCAGTGAAGTACAGAAAGGAAGATTTCTATTGGCTGGGTTGCACGCTGTAGTGAGAGCTCTTGTGTTTCATTGAGTCAGAGGGCCATCCCTCTGAGCACAGCTCCAGCCCCTTCATCTGGTTCTATTTAAGGTCTCTAGTGCCGACTCTTATGATTGGCGTTCACAACCCCCTACTCTTCCTCCAGCTCCAGCCCCAACTGAGGAGAAGGAGGCTTTTAAGCAGATGGTTTATTTTCCAGAGGAAACCATTTCTTTCTCCCACTCTACTGTCCTGTCCTCAGCTGGCTTTAGCTTACTTTTCTATCACTCCTACAGCTACTTCTGCTTTCTCACTGCTGCTCCTCTTTCCACTGTGTTAATGCGCCGACCGGCATCTACTGACCCGGCCCAGCTTTGTCGGACTATCGGGATGTAACACAGAATGGATTGTCTGCACTTGACTGCTTGATCCTTAACTTTTTGGATCTTTCAGCATCTCCATTGCCCTTGTTGTTGGGCTGGAGGGGGATGCAGCTCTATGGCTAGACTCTCAGGAAGATGCACTGAGCCCTGTGAATATTGTGATTGGCTGAGCTCTACAGACAAAGTGGCCTATGGCACAACAAGTGCCCAGCAGTCGTTCTCGTGGACCTATGGCTGGCAGCTGGCTGACAGCATGTTTTTTCCCATCAACCCCAGGTCTGGACGCTTCGGATCCCATGCTCCTGGATCAGTATGTGGTGGTGGCCAGTTACGAGAAGCAAGAGCCTGCAGAAATCAGCCTTCAAGCGGGCGAGGTGGTCGACGTCATTGAAAAGAGCGAGAGTGGTGAGTAATCACATCAAAAGCTCAACAAAGACACGTTGAGCAGGAAAAGGCAGCGTGCATGTTGTGTGCATTTCAGACGCAAACAAACTATTTCACGGTTGACTCCATAGTTCCTCAAACATGCTGCCCTTCTCCCCAACTCTTCCCTCTCGCCTCCTTTGTCCACAGCTAGCTGTTGCTTAGCCCCATCTGGAGGCTCACTTTGGCCTCCAGTCAGCCCTGTTTTTTCCCACTGTTGGTTTAGGCCGGGGGCCAGAATGTTGCCTCTAGCAAGAGGAATGTCTTCCAGACTCTTATTAATTATTGCACCTCACTTAAATGAAAAGCCAGCAAGACATGCCAGGTTTTCAAATGCCAGCTGCAGAGAGTCCTTAGTCAGCTGTTTAACCTCTGCAAAGAGATTGCAAACAGGACAAAGATCATGTTTTAGGATATGTGACTCAGTTTGACAATATTTCATATTTAATGAGTTTGTAGCATGATGACGTAAAGCACAACTTCATGATATTCTAGAATGCTGTAATGCCTCCCAGTACTTGCATTTTTTATTTAAAAAACCTTCATTATTGTTTCATGTTATGTGTTGTTAATATGAGTATGAAATCATGTGTCTTAGATAAATATACTAAAACTGGCAACTATCACTGACACCCAGGTCTGAGCAGATGCCTTTAATAACTTGTATTTCAAAGGGAAATTTGAGTGATCAGAGAAGTATAGGGCCAGTAACAGGGTCTGACGTTCAGCTTTAATGTTCAGTAATTCAGTATGCTGAGACAGTAAAACGGTAATGGGACTCATGTGTTCTTCAGCGGGCGGATGGGGACGGAGGAAACGTTGACCAGGAAGGCAATTGGACTTGGGTTTCATGATGGGTTTGAGTGAAACGCCATGCCACACTGGCCTTAAGGAAGAGAGGGTCTGTAGAGTAAGCTTGCTTTGAAGTGTCACGTGTCATGCCTTCGGGTTCATGTATTTATTTTCACTCCCTGCTCCAGTAGGATTGTAACCCAATGGGGAGCCACAATAAGGCGGATATTCCAACACCTTGAAGTCCTTTTATCAGGGGGCCTTATATGAGAGCTTTAAGTCCTGTGCATTTAAGTAGAAGCCCCTTCACTTTTGTATTTCAGCTGACCACTGTACAACGTTACAGTGGTTGATGTGTGTGTTGATGATCCATGCAGAATGTGGAACTCATGCACTTCAATGTTTATGATTTCCAGGCTTCCGTTTTCTTACCGTAGCTTAGTTTCCATGTTATTGTTGCTTTGTTTCATCCGCTTCTCTGATGCAGAGACTATATTATGTTGCCACTCTCACTTACGCTCATTCATTCATCTCTGGTTTGGTTGGATTTTTCACGAGTTTCTAAAAAGCAAAACAGTAGACTCCAGGCTCCTTAAAACATATCCTAAGGCTATTTGACAGTTTTATTATACACTGACGGACACTTTCACAGAGATCTGAAGTAAATACAGCCCCCAACCCCTCCAATTCGCCATGGAGACTGTTTCCAGCAGCACAGCTAGCATTTAACTGAAATCTCAACACCTCCTGCAATGGAAGTTGGCTAAATCTGCTCCATTTGGCAGGGTGACATCACTCCATATCCCATTGCCAATACTAACAGGACCAGGTGTGTGCTAAGAAGATTTCAGAGCTCATTTGATTTAGCATTCATTTCCTCACAGGATAAATACAAAACCCTTTAATAGTTTCTGACAGATTGATCTGTGTATTACAGAGCTAAGCATTAGAAGCACTAAAAGGTGTCTATTACACGTGTAATGATAAAAGGTTTGTATGTATTGAGCCTTCAGCTATAGTTACATATTATCCTTGAAAGCCAATTACATTCAAACTGACTTGGGTTCCCCCTGCAGAGTCTTTGGATCCGGTGAGTAGAAAATATCTGTATGCTGTTACATTGCCAAGTCATTTTGTATCAGCATTGTGCGTCTGGCTGGTTTTGGATGAGGTGTTTTACACAAAGGTGTGAGAGTGTAACAGTGACAGATCTACTGTAGAAATGGAAAAGTCTGTATTATTTTAGCCATTCACCCCAGTCCTTCTACAGAAGTCCTACTGTTAAAGCTACTGTACCATGGACTTTGGCTGTGACTGCTGCCTATGTGCAGTTATCGACTTTTCCTTACCTTGGATTAGATAATATATGCTTTTGACAGGGCAGTGAATCTAGGTCAGCCCTATCAGAGAGCTCAGCTTTCTCCACTTTTCCAGCCTGCTGGTCAGAGCCAAGGCAGTGTTTTCCATTGCAAGTGGCCTGACGATACTGTTTGTGTCTTGGCCTTTGCTTCAGTTGATACAGTACATTGTATTGTTTTCAGTTGTGTGTGTGTGAAGTAGGTGCAGTATGCGGTGGATCAACAGGGTAGACCAATGACTGCTTGATGTTCTGTTGTAGCATTCAGTTTTTCGGGAATAATACTCTAATAAAAAGAAATGCATGGCTTAATCTCAAGGAGCAAATGTTAAAGAAGTTACTATTGAATATTGTCAGAAAACTAAAATTAGTTTTTTAAAATTCTGTCCCTCTGAAGCTGTTTAATTTGTCTATTTTATGAGAGTTTGCCAGGGGGAGATGATGGCTCCGGAGGAGAGAGTAGTGCAATGAGAAACTCAGGGAGAAAATGGAAAAAGCCATTTCCTGCCAAAGTTAGTGGTTCAGAGAGGTTGGTTCATTATGGCTTAATGGATCCTCCAGGATGCCTCCTCGGTTTACACTATATTGGAGAGATGTTAACCAAAGCTAAGCTAGCAGCCTTGTTGGTCAGTTGAAGTGCTCTGTATTCAGTGGTTTAAACTTTGCCCCTTCATGGAGTAGTATGTAAGAAAAGAAAAATGATTTCCAGCTGGTTTGCCTACGCCTCAAGGGCAGCGTTAGGCGTGTTGTGCCCAGTGCTGTGTAGAAAATCTCTCTCTGTGGACCAGTCCGGGTTTAACTTGTCTCCATTCCAAGTCTACATCAGCCTCAATGAATTACAATCTGCCAAATAAACTCCAGGAATACCTGTCTGTTTTGGAGAGGCCAGCTCACATCCGCCAGTGCCTCGGGCTCCCCCAGTACAGTGCGTATTATATATCTGCTGCTCCACCCAGTTTACTTAAGCAGGGTGGAGTGAGTGAAATTTCAGCAAGAGCCTGAATGGTCACAGTAATCTTATCTGTATAAAATTGCCCCTTTTTGTCCTCACAAACACTAATGATTTTAAGTTTGATAAATGTGAGCCACAGAGTAGCTGCAAAGGTAACAGCGGTACTGTAACTACAGGTGATGATTGGCTTCCTGGCTGAAAGCCCAAAGAGACTGCTGAAGTCAAATCCTGGCAGATTAAGCAGGTCTGGCCCTAAGCGTGGCATGATGGATGTGCAGGGATGTCTTCTCTACCTTCACATGGAAAAGAAAGTACAATAAATGTCTCAGCTCTCCGTCTTCAGGCTAAAAGCAAAATGATCTAAGGGCACAGCTCAGCGGGAGCTCCGTGTTCAGAGAGGCAGATTCTTTTTGAGTTTACTCCAAGAGCGCAGAATTACTGTTACTGAATAAACTGGGTATATCCTTGAAGTCTTCAGTCCACAGTATTTATTGTTTCATCTGGGACATGCTCCTAGGTCCTCATATTCAGCTGCACATATTGCAATTTACTAGAATGACCAGCTGACATTCTTCTTTCTTCTAATAGCTCCACCAAAAGTTGTGTTGCCATAATATTCAGGTAGTAAACGCAAGAACTGAAATTACTTTGCAGCTTTTAGCATCAATGGTTCCTGCAAGTGTGACAGCTGTATTTTATCAATGACAGCTGCATGTTTTGAATTGAACTAAATTGCATGTATACTGGCAGTTCCGCATTTTCTGTCTCAGATACACAGGAGGAATTAAAGGCAAGGTCAGTGTTGAGATTTGTTTTGTTGCTTGTGCTCAAAACCCTCAGTTTCCCAGTTTGGTATGTGCAGTTTCAGCAAGAACATGTTTCCTTGTATAAAAGAGGAAAAAGACTATAACTCTTGTCAGCGAACCACCAAAGACATGATACAGACAACTTTGCCAAGTGTGAAATGTCTTTTTTTTAAAGCAGAATTTGCAGCAGCAATGGAAGAAACATTATACACTTATAGTAATCCCCATCTACCACATTCTTTCAGCTTACCATAGGAAGCACGAATGACCGTCTCAAGAAATCGACCTTATCCTGTATTTTCAGATATGGAAACTCAAATGGGAGGTTTGTATCTCTATTTTGAACATAGAATTCTGCTACTTCATTTTCTTGCATCTTGTCACAGAGCAATACAGAAAGAGGAGATGAACAGGAGCACAGAAATCAGTCTGGTGCCAAAAGGGTGCCTCTGTCTCTCACTCAAAAATTGACCATTGAGTTAAACCAGCAATTTAAGGGGTGGTCTGTCAGACACTCAAGGACTGCTGTGTCTCCAAATCAGTGGAGCCTAGAGAGCACATGAGCTGGGGGCTATAGCTTAGTTCAGACCATGAGAGGATCCTTTCAGAGGCTGGGAGGGAGAGAAGGTTGTTCCTTAGGTCAACATCAGCTCTTGAAAGTCGTGTTGTGCCGTTTTGGCCTCCCCCGCCTCGTACCACAGCCACCCAGGTAATTGAAACCCAGTGTTTAATGAAAACTGGAAATGTGTGTATATTGGGCTGGATACCTTCCCCCTTTGTGCTTTGATACTGAATCCACTGTTAATGAACACAGAAGCTGGAAATGAATGGTGTTCTCTCCTGCTCTACTCAACAGTGGTGTCGGATATCTGCAGGACTGCTGAGCCACTGCATTCCTCATCATTTCAGGTCGTGGAGGGGAAAAAAAGCCTCCTTGTGCTGCTGAATCTGTGGTTCTCATATTCATGCTAGATGTGTAGATATCCTTTGTGAATATTCCAGAGTAACAGTGTTTCTCCCCAAAAAAATCTCAATGAGCTCTCAAAGCTCAGGTCTATTGGTCTCAATGATTTGTTTGTAGGGATGAGTAGGACATTAAGGAGCATTGCAATGTCACACCGTGTTATGTATGCCGTTTTCTTCGGTGATTGATACGTAGATTGCGGTTTTGTTTTATAGATCGTCCAGTCACCTTTGAAAAACCCCCAAATGTCATCAATCTAGTTTCTTGTTGCAACTGAGAGTCTGTTGTTGATTACAGTAAAAATGAAGCCAGAGTCTTAAAGTTGATGGAGTTTGTAGATGGCTGATACTGTTTGAGAGATACTGATACAGAAATGCTGCTCTCTCTCTCACTGTATGTCTGTCCACTGTATCTGCACTTGCAGGGCTAGAATACAAGTTCAAGTTAAGTGAGACTATGAGGACAACGCCATAAAAGTCTTACTTTCTCACTGCAGAAATATCTATCTTATATTCTATAGAATGATCGTTTTGGAAATTTGCCTATTCACTTTCTGGAGGAGCGTTAGATGAGAAGGTTGATACCACTCTTAAATATGAAGCTACGGCCAGCAGTTGGTTAGCTTAGCTTAGCACAAAGACTGGAAACAGTAGGAAACAGCTAGCCTGGCTCTGTCCAACGGTAACAGGATACACCTCTAAAGCTCACAAATGAACATGTTAGTTTAATCTGCACCACCACCAAAGTGTAAAAATGGAAATTTGTTATTTTAAAGTTGTATGTGCCGGGCTATTTCTTTGCTAGGACCAGTTTCTAGGCTACCATCAGAGAAGTTACAAGATATAACATGAGCTTCAGAGGTGCTGGTGCTTGCAAATAAGCATTTTTCTCAAATCTGGATATAAATTATGCTGACATCTACATCTACTTCTTTTTTATTACAGAAATATTGGAATCAAGCAGGCACTTAACTTGATACGACCAGAGTTGTGCAGTTCACAGCAGGCTACGGAGGGATACACTTAGTTTCATCTTGCCCTCAGCTCTGTTTAATGCCTCCATTTTTTCATGATTTCATAATTCAACAGTGTTGTCAAGACACAAACCGTTTGGTTTCTGTGTCTGTAACATTTAAGTTTGACGTCTGCAGTCATGATACTACAGTGTAATGGTGTTATATGAC
Source organism: Anarrhichthys ocellatus (assembly GCF_004355925.1). Classification (NCBI taxonomy): domain Eukaryota; kingdom Metazoa; phylum Chordata; class Actinopteri; order Perciformes; family Anarhichadidae; genus Anarrhichthys; species Anarrhichthys ocellatus. The sequence continues at coordinate 7,638,659 of NW_022280033.1, read as the reverse complement.
ATCTCCAGCCGAGGGTTGTGGGTTTAGCTATTGTCTTATGCAACCACTAACCCCACAATCGTGGGGGTTACACAACTAAACTCTGCTCAAACGTTTAAAAAAAAAAAAGAAGCTTTTTTGATTTACTTAGGATGTTGACTAAGTAGCTATAATCTTAATATTGAATAATGTTTAGCAAAGTGTATTGCCAGTCAGCATTTGGCTGTGTTCTTTTTTTCCTTTGCGGTTAAACTGTGCAGCAGCTTTCCAAGTTTTAAACTTTTCCTAATGCGGATAGCGAAGCAGGCAGACATTGAGAAAAGCAGGTTGTGATATAGACCGATCAAAAAACAGCAAGAGATGATGAAGAGAAGCACAAATACAGGTGTAGCTTTGTAAAGTATCTGTGCGCTCGCTCTCTCTCTCGCTCTCGCTCTCGCTCTCGCTCTCTCTCGCTCTGTACTCGTCCAAACACACACCCACACACATATTCCAGACATAAGGTATTCTTCCCTCCCACATCTGTACAGATAATCCCTGCCATCCGGAAACAAGGAAGAAAGAACACGTTCTTCTGCTAATCTTATTTCCATTATCTGCCACTTCGCCTTTCAGCAGCCAAATCCACAACTTCATTCATTCACCTCACAGTGTCTTTACTTTTAACTTTTTCACATTCAGAAAATTTACTGTTTTGGCAACAAGACACCCAGAAAACAGCTGTTTTTGTTGTTGTAATGACCTCAGTTTAAGTTTTGTGCCGTCATGAAGAATGTACAAATTATTACCACGTCAAATATAGATGGGCTTAATTTGAAATCTGGAGCCCTACACATAATCTATTTTGTGTTGCCGGTATACATCAATTTATGGTGCAGGTTCTGTGCAGGATTCAGTTGCAGTCACTCTGTGAATGAATGCATGTGATGAAAGACATGAAGCAGCTTTCTCTTTTAGAAGCGTTTCTTTCTACATTTTATATAATTGCAACCTGCCTGGTATAAACCTGCAATGGCCAGGAAATCGTCACTTGCGTAATGTGTGTGTGTGTGTGTGTGTGTGTTTTGAAAGTACTTTTATTGCTTCTTTTGAGGTTCAGTGAACTCAGCCTAAGCACCTGCCATATGGGGGAGGATGGCTGAAAAATTCAGGCACGTTAGCAGCATACTGTATATTTACATAGGCCTCTTTAAAGTGGCAGTGAGTCTTTGCTGCATATGTATTCTCTGACTTACAGTGAAGTGTTCTCAATTAAAGTACATCACACAAGTGCGTACAACCATTTCTTATATTTGCTTACATCTTACAGTGTCGGTATGCTGAGGTGAGAATTACATTTTTCCCAAGCAGGCATGTCAGTGTGAAAATGGCAATTTGCAACTGTAAGGTTTTTTCTTTATTGAGCTGACTCTGGTCTTTTTACTCCTGCCAAGCTGACCTTTCTTTAAAATGGACAGTTTAATTTAATGTGCCATTAATGTAGTCGATGTTGCCCTTTGCTGGTCATTAAAACAGGACTAAATGTTTTCACTGACTCACTGAGATATAAAGTAAAATGTTAGTATAATTAACTTATTCATCAGTGTAATAAATGCTGAACAATACTTGAATATTTTCACAGCTCCGCTGTGGGGAAACACAGTCTGTATTTTCAGTCCTGACTATTGTAGACACCATTTTGTTTTTGTCTGATTTATTGGCATGAGGTTTTGTTCAAGCCCCAGCTTTGGTGCAAAGCCTGAGCGCATTACATGGCTTGTTACGTACCTGAGCCGTAGCCAGCATGTTGCTCAGAGCCAGGCACTAAACAGCAACCTGCTCTGTGGACCCACCCTAACTCTATGCAACGCTGTTGTGTAGCTGAGCAAGTTCATCAATTAAATAATTCATTCGTCATATGAATCGCAGAGATTGCATGTGCAGTTACAAAAAGGCCTGGAATGAATTTCTGTAGTTCCTCCGCTGAGAACGTCATTTGATCCGTTCAGCAGGATATCTCCAATGCTTCTACTTTCCAGACGCATTTGGCGAACAAATTCAGTTATGTTATTCATCAGAATGTGAGATTGCCAACATTTCACAATTATTAGTTGTTGTTTTTAAACCATACAGTGTAAAACTGCCTGACAAAGGAACCTGATACCAAATCCTAAGAGCATTCTTGCAGAAATGAATAAATTGAAGTGAAAGCCGCAATGCCTTTGACTATAACAGCAGGCTGAGGAATTGTTCAGAGTTGGTAGAGGTGTGTATCTCCACCCTTATTTAGTCTTTGCTTAGAGATAAGATGCCATGATCCAGGAGGGCTTTTTGTAATTGTAATTTTTCAAAATCTCTCTCACCTAACAAAATATTTTCTCCACTTAAAGCAGATTCAACATAACGTAATGAAACACTGTGCACTTTCCTGTACACCTCAAACACCAGTAATAACCTCTTCTAATCACAGCAGCCTTTAATTGCAACCTATCTCATTATGATCTCATTATGAAGGACATAATTACAACATATTTCACTAAATGCAGATGAATCATTACATCCTAATATAGCTATCTACATCCTGTTGATGTTATTTTCATCTCATCCTTTGCCATATCATTAACTAAGTAATACGTCTTCTTTCTGTTCCTGTGTATCATACTACACTCTGCTTCTTTTTGTGTGCAACTGAATTACCTCATTACTCACCATTTTTGTAGGAAAATGTACACTGGATGTTTGGACCAGCTGTGAAAGTGTGATGGAACACCCCTATCCTCTTTATGGGTTGTCCAGACAGCTGTCAGCCATATTGTATTCCCGTTACCACAACAAATAGCATATGTGCGGCATACCCCGCAGGACAGTTTTTGTGCCAGCTTTGTCCACCACATATGTGGGGTGACTTTTTGTTGAACTGATTTAGCACAAGTTAAAATGTTCTGATTAGTGTTCATATGTACTTTACATTTCCCACAAGGTCCTATAAAGCACACCTTATCGAACACAATGGATCACTTTACCCCACTCACTTTATTGGGATCAGATTTATGAAGTGTACCATGTATGTACACCTTTCCAGCTTAGGCATTTTGTCATAAAGAAGTTGTCGGAGCAATGCCGTCATACTCAGAGGAACCAAGTCAAATTAGCTGCGATATTGCAAATGGATATTTTGGCAAGAAACAGCACTTTAAAAATGACCTGCCCACTGAAATCATGACTGATCCTGATGAAACGCAGGTTGACAAAGTCCGCCTCACGAGTCGAGCTACACCCAGCCGGTGTTCCCTCTGATGTTCTTGGCCTTCATCATAGTTATAGATTCTGTCAAATCAGGGCCCAATGACTAAAACAAATCCTATCACAGGCCCAAGTTCATCTGCAACAAATGTCAACAAATCTTATCTTGCTATGTTGTGGGTTGTATGACGTACAGTGCACACACTGTGCACCACTTTACATCGGTACACTCTACATAGTCCTGGTGATTTTCAGCCTGTGTATGTTTCCACAGGTTGGTGGTTCGTCAGCACTGCAGAGGAGCAGGGCTGGGTCCCTGCTACCTATCTCAACTCCCACAGTGGCACACGGGATGACTTGGAGCTGGGCGCCTCTAAAGCTGGGGAAGGTAAGTCACTGCAAAGTCTCCTGCCACTTCCTCGACCACACACATACAAACACAACCTCACACACTCTGTTACAAACCCACGCACACACCACCTCTACCCTCAATCCTCCTTTCATCTGGGACAAAATGGAGCAAATTCGCCCCTGCTACACCGCTGCCGGCCTACGCTGACGGCTGATGCCGGACTAGTGTGAACACCTCTCTCTGTTTGCCTGCCATCATAAGCACGCTTGAACAGAGTGTAGATTCAGGCCTTGCAGCAGGGAGGAGTTCCAGGAGAGACTAGACCCACAACCACTGAAGTGATGTACTGTACAGAATGGATTCAGTGCAATATTAAGCGATATGACCTCCGTGGAGTGAGCTCATGAAAGAAGCGTGTGTTTCTATCAAGGAAAACAACATGAGAATATTTCACAACTATTGCGTTTTAAATTATGGTTATTGTAAGTTAAAACAAGCTCAAGACACGAGTTATGCTATTTCATGCTGTGTCTGCTTATCATTGTGGAATGCAGATAAGTTACAGAGCAGTAGATGAGTGTTGATGTTACGTTTCGTGAGCTTACTGGAGTCCGAGAGGGATCCAAAACCCTGATAAGAAACACACCTATGTAGAGTTTGGTTTGCTAGAATAAAATGCACATGTGAGGACAGCGTCCAATTGTGCAATCATCATGATTGCCCTGTCAGATAGGGTTATCAAGCCATTGTTTCATTAAAATTCAATATTAGTAAAGAGAACATTTTAATCTCAGACCAATAAAGCTCAATAAGTGTCACATACTCAGACTTTGATAGTCCTGACAGGTAGTGCAGCAACTGCAGCTTGTTTGTAAGGATTTCTGCAGCCTTATGTTAGAGAGAACCCAACAAACTGGAGGCACGGAAATAATTAAGTTGCAAATTACACTTCCAAACAAACATCAAGATTTTTCCAGCACTCTGTCCAAAACATCTTTTTCTGTACAATTGCAGTACTCTGTAACAATGGGACCCAGGTTCCCCTTGGTGTTGTATATATTATGACTCAAGGATGAAGAGAGAGAGAGAATACATGAGGCTAAACTGTTACTGTTTCACAATATGCTTAAATGTCCTTTTCTCCCCATTTGGAATACAGATTTATCAACAGAAGATTTCAACATGTATGCATACCGCAAATGTATGACTAGACACAAATGCAAACGTCTACACCCAACACTCCTATCTGCCTGTCAGAGATAGCTGGAGTTTGCTGCCAGGGGGTTTCGGGAAGGACAATCTGTCAGTGTAATTAGTGTTTATGTGTCTATTCAGTCATGGGAATGGCATGAAACTCATAAAGCATCTCTTTGTCAGTCCTGTGGTCTTCAGCAGTCTGTGCCACCACGGTGTAACAGAAAAAAAAGCTTCTAAAAGCCAAAGAAACTGTCATTGGAATTCATGATGGTTCTTTTGCAAAGCTAAAAAATAGACATGTTGAAAGCTCAGACAGCATGAGATGAGACTTTATGCACTGATGGAAGTGAATACACATCCTCCTCCTCCTTGTTTTGGTCAGATTTTACACAAAAATAAACATATTGCCTGAAGCAACAGTTAGACATTCTGGGAAACATGTTTTTTTGATACCACTCTGTCTGTGTAGTAAATATGAAACTAATGCAAGCAGCCGGGCAGCTTAGCCTACCATAAAGAATGACAATTTACCAATAAAATGGTAAATTGCCATTTTTAAATTAAAGAATTAAACAAGTGAGATATAACGTATTTATTTGTGGGAGTGGTGTCAATTTTCGTCTGAAAGCGAATATTTTCCACTAACTATCCCTTTAAATTTGACTTTTTTTGTTTTATGTTTTACAGCTGCCTTGAAGGATCTAGCTTAAATTATCTGTGATTCTGTCTGATATTATCATTAAGAGAATTTAAAGGTGCTTAATTCCAAATTTAGAGCACTAACATGCATGTGTTGCTGGATCGGCTCCATAAACAAAGCACAGAGAAGCTGTGATTACAACACACAGAGGGAGCATTACGTAATTCTCTGCTATATAGTTGTTATTTTGGCATACGACACAAGATCTCGCGGTTTGCAGAAACCCTACCCATCTTCACTGTATCGGGAAATTTAAATCTTCTTAGGCACACAGCTCCAAGCAGCTGCTCTATTAATTGGTTGACATTCTTGCAGCCGCAATGTGTGCCCCAGATGCTCGAACACAACAGGACGGGAGAACCTAACAACATCCTAATTACAATCCACAGAGAAGATGTCTTGGGTTTAACACTTCCTCTGTAACCTCCATCCATCCACTCCAACTGTCCACCATGTTTTGCTTTGCCGTGTTGCTTTCATGTCCTCCATGTAGCTAATAATGGATCCATGTCATTTGTGTGTTTGCGTAACATTTGTGCTCGCTCTTCATGTCTCCCGTGTTTGTTTGTTGTCGTCTGGTCACCACGTGTGTCTGTCAGTTACTAAGCGGCATAAGGCTCATCTGAAGAGGCTGGACCGGAGATGGACGTTGGGGGGTGTCATCAGCCGGCAGCAGAGCCGAGGTGATTTGAGACAGATGCTGCATCGCCTCCCTCTCTTCCTTGTGTTCTTGTCTTACTTATTGTCTCTTATCACACGGGCCATCTCCTCCCTCTCCTCATGCACATTTTTGTTCAGTCTTTCCCTCTGTGTTGTCTTCCATCAAATGCATTTATCATGAGCCACAATCCACCTCTAACTAACCACTAACTGACATTAATATGAAATGAGCTTGGAAAGCAAAGGTGAAATCATCAACTTTATACACACCAATTATTGATGCTAAACTCAAATCTTACAAAATTGCTCCATGTAAGCATTTTTTATTATAATTAAACACTGTGTGCCAAAACCAATCTTCCCAGAATCACAGAAAAACACCGACCCCCCCCCCCCCCTCATCTGAAAGTAGTTGCGTAATAGACTTTGGAATGCCTTATGCTGCATTTTAGAGCCATATTTTGCTTTTTTATGAGCAAATGAAATGTGTACGTAGTTTTTTTTAATTGAATGCATGTTCTAAAAAAGTGTAGCAAAAACAGATATTTATCGTGCTGTGGTGCAGATAGCAACCAATATTGACGGATAAACAAAGACCCTTTTCAATCTCTCACTTATTTCTAGCAAGATATTGTCAATCACAGACTGGCACATGTTCTTCTTATCATGCTCAAGGTGCTTTTTTTTCACTGGAAATACATTTGGATTGCTGACGGTGGAGTGAGGATAAGCTATTGAGTTCATTCCAAACTTAACGCTTGGCACTGGATGCTGCTCTCTAGAGTGGAGAGAGAGTTGTTTCCACCCTAGGACTGAAATCCTGCTTTGTCCTTTAAAAAAAAAAAAAAAGGGGGAAAAAAAAGAGATATTTTGCTGACTCCACAAGAATCATTTATAACACTGATCCAGGCGATGCATGTTGTGGTTAACATAACATCTGATTCAGAGTTTCCCTTCATTGCTCTGCTGGATATTGTTTGAAGGAGGTTGGTGAGAGGAAAATGGTTCACCAGCCCCGACACAACGAGGCCGGAAGAACCAGGCAAAAGGAAAATAAAGCGTACAGAAATATCCTTACCCGTGGTGCCTACTCTAGTTTGTGCAAGTAAAGCGATTTACAATCCCACACCCATTCAGCTCCGACACAACTTAGGAAACGGGTGGAGAAAAGGAAAATGGAATAATTTGTCACCAGAATGTTGCTTCCTGTTCACCAACTGGGAGGACGGCTTTTTTTAACGTGGCCTTCTCCTTTTTGAACACGCCTCTTCTCCCAGTGCTGTCTGTATCTTCAAAGGAATTGATATAATGACAGGAAATGATGTCTTTGCTCTGCCCCTTGGCCTCATGGGAATGCATAAATCAGCATGAAGACTCTGCTCCCTATTATGTGCTGAGTTTAGAGGTCCTTGCCGTCACAAGGCCAAGGACACATCTAGGTCGCTAGTTGGCCCCATGAGCTGTAGTTCCCCCATCGTCAATTCCCTTAATGAATACCAGCTAATTATGTTGAGATGTTTGATATGATGACACACTACACTTTATGACATTTTGAGGAATGTGTACTAGTTCATTTCTATGGGTGTTATTTGACAGGTTATGGCGGGGAGATAAGGTGGACGTTGCAGTTCATGGTCGGCCACACGTTACGATTGTTGAATTATGAATATGATTTAGGTGTTACGACTGATTTGACCACAGTTGAAACAATAACAAAACAATCTTCAGAGAAATACATACTGCGACGATGGCAAATATTTTTTTCTAAATACAAGAATCATTTATGTTATGTAGTTCTTCGCTGCGTTATAAAGTCGTCTGTTTCATAAACAAAATTGTAGACAAATCTCATGTGCCAAAGAACATTTAAACACACACACCACATGCACTCGCACATCTGGCAGCGGAACCAACTGCCAGAAAGCAGAACAGTTCCAGTCTGTAATATAGAAAAAGATACACCCCTCTTTCAGTATCGCGTTGCAAAGTTGGTGCCAATGAATCACAAGATAATCTATCTTACTGTGTATTTGTGAACCCTTATCTGTCATTACTGCAGTATGATCATATCAACATACAAAGTCTATAGACAGGATTTAAAGAATATACACTTTTCTTTTCCAAAGGATTACTTTGTTTTCACAGCTCTCAAAATCGTAGCTTTGTTGTCATTTTCCGCTCTTGCTTTGGCAGAAGAGAAGTATCTAACAGTGCAGCCCTACACCAGTCAGGGCAAGGATGAAATTGCTTTCGAGAAAGGAGTAATAGTGGAGGTGATTCAGAAGAACTTGGAAGGCTGGTGGTTTATCAGGTCAGGCGATGCTCACTCTTTTCAGACATTTTTACATCTATCAAGTCAAAAAGACGATTCTTTTTTTTTAAAGATCGGTTTCTCGTGTAACTTACTTTACAGGTACCAAGATAAAGAGGGCTGGGCTCCAGCCTCTTACCTGAAGAAGATGAAGGATGATCTCTCTCCCCGCAAGAAGACGGTGACGGGACCTGTGGAGATCATCGGAAACATCATGGAGATCAGTAACCTGCTGAACAAGAAAGCCTTGAGTGAGAAAGATGTGCAGATTGAAGGAGTCCCAGAGAGCCCCCAAGTGGCCAAGAAGGAGATCAGCCTGCCGATCCCATGTGCGGACTCCAGCCCCGTTAATAGTCCACAGGATGGAAAAAGTAAAGCAGAGCCTTCCTCGCCGGCAATAGCCCGCATCGCCCCTCATCGGGTGGAAATTGGTTAGTCAAGTCGTTATGATTGTTTGAATTTCTGTCATAACTTGAATTCCTGTCAATCTGTAACAGTAGATTTCTAATTACTCAATTTTAATTTTTTTTGTCTCTGTTGTTGTTTCACAGGTTCCCCGGTTCTCAGGCAAAAACCTCCTCCTCGAAGAGATGCAACCCTGGTAAGAGCGTGATCTTTTAGCCCTCCATTTCTCTGATTAATTTAGATATACAGTATGTAGCTTTTCCTTTCTACAAATAATAAACAATAAACAGTGGTAGAAAAAGTATCCAGATTCTTTGCTCAAGTAAAAGTACCAATACATTAGTGTGAAAATATATCACTACAAGTAAAAGTTCTACATTCATAATCCTACTTCATTAGAAGTGTTTTTGAAAAAAGAAAATACTTAGGGTAAATTGGCTCCTGTGACATTCATACATGACAGTATTAGATTGTTGATCATGCATCAGTGTCTACGAAGGATTTTACTGCAGTATTTGGTCGAGATGAAGCTAGTTTTGACCATTTTGTGTAAAGTTAAGTATTTTAATCCTGTGTTTCCCAACCTAGGGGTCTGGCCCCCTCTCACTAGTTAAATCTGTGGGGTTGTGAGATGATTAATAGGGTAGAACTATAAAATATTATTTGAAAAAATAATTTGTCTGATCAGATCTGTCTTTGGAGGAAAGGCTAACAGTTCATAACTACAGACATTGTAAGGGGCCACGAGTCAACAAGGCTGGAGACTGGTCTGAATCTGATCTTTTTAATGTAAAATCTGAAGTCTGAAAATGTAGATGCTGATTGTAGTGGAGTAAAGAAATACAATCTGTTGAATGTATTGCAGTAACAATTAATTACAGCATGAAATGGAAATACTCAAATAAAGATCAAGTATCTTAGAACTGGACTCAACTTGAGTACTCTTGAGTGACCTTCCACCACTGACAGTACTTCTTACAAAGCCAATTCCTTTTGTGCTAAGGGATTTCAGTTGCCCTCTCCACCAGAGCCCCCTACAGTGGAAGCCGAGTATTATACCATTGCAGATTTCCAGTCCTGTATATCTGATGGTATCACTTTCAATGGCGGACAGAAAGCAGAGGTAAGCACTCTTTTTCAAGGTAAACTTCAGTGACAACATTTTTTTAAATTTGGGTACCAACTATTAATCTCTTGCTATGTCAATTTATTTATCTAAGCTCAATAACAACTCTATCTTCTCCGATAGAAATTGTAATTACAATGTTTAAAAATGACATCATATAATGACTAAAATCTTTTTTGAAAATGTATTTTAGGTCATTGAGAAGAACTCTGGTGGTTGGTGGTACGTCCACATAGGAGAGAAGGAGGGCTGGGCTCCCTGCTCCTACATTGACAAACGTAAAAAGCCCAACCTGAATCGTAGAACCAGCACTCTTTGCCGCCCAAAGGTTCCACCTCCAGCTCCGCCTGTCAAAAAACAAGACTCAGTGGAGACTGCACCTCCCAGCAGCCCTGGGTCTGAAGCTCCAGAGTCCCCTGTGTCTCCTGGAAGGCCTGTGTATGAAGAGCCAGAATATGATGTTCCTGCCATTGGTGATCTGGACATGGAGTCTGAGTTTGAGTTTCTGAGGGGAGAAGGTTCCTTGGTGGATGTTAAAAATGAGGACGCTTCCTCCGAGAAGGGATCCCACCAGTTCTCAAAGCCTTCTCCGGCTTCGTCGCTCCACAGTGCCTCCTTCAAGATGTGTGAGTCATTTGAAGATGGCCACGAGGCAGAAGGGGAGGCGGAGGCGGAGGGAGAGTGCATCTATGAGAATGAAGGCTTCCGGCCCTTCAGGGAGACGCCAGAGCGGCAGTGCAGCAGGGACTCAAATTCCTCCAAGACAAGTGTCTTGTCAGAAACTGGCAAGACTGCAAACCCGACATCAGGTGGGTGGAGACCTGCAGGTAACAAGCTCAAGGTGGACTTGAATGGGAGCCCATTTTTAACCAAAGCTGAGGAGACATCCAGTCCTAAAACTGCCTCCACTGAGTCCACTCCAGATCTGTCCAGAAGTAAGAAAGACCAAGAGGAAAGCAAGGCATCCTGTTCCATCAAGTCCTGCTCTAAACCAAAGCCAGTGGTGAGGCCTAAACCACAACTTGCCAAGGCATCCAGTGCAGAGAAGATGGACATCAGCACCCTGAGAAGACAGCTGCGGCCAACAGGGCAGCTGAAGAACGGCACCAAAACTAAAGGTGAGGACTCTGAGACGGCTTCAGTCATCTCCTCAGAAGACTCCTTCTCTTCTCAGAGCACGTCGGATCTCTCCTCCATCTATTCTAAAGGCAGCCGGGGAGACTCTGACCTGGAAGGCAGCAGCCTGTATCGAACCACAGATCCCTATGAGAAAGTCCAAGAGTCTGAGCTCAGCTTCCCCGCTGGTGTGGAGGTGGAAGTGCTGGAGAAGCAGGAGAGTGGCTGGTGGTATATCCGCTGGGGAGACACAGAGGGTTGGGCTCCGACTTACTTCCTGGAGCCCGTCAGACAACAAGATGACATGGCAGGGTCTGAATCTGATGGCACCCCGACTAAACCTGGAAGCCTCAGCAAGTCCAACAGCCTGGAGAAGAATGAACAAAGGGTGCAGGCGTTGAACAACATCAACCAAAACCTAAAGAAGGCCACTCCACCCATCCCCTCCAAGCCTCCAGGTGGCCTCTCCAAACCCATCGGCTTGTTTGGTTCACGAAAGCAGAACAGCACCAAACAGCAGCAGGTTGTGAGACCTCAGTCCGTCTTCATCTCAGCCCCGATCAGGGACGGTCCCAGCCCTGTTGGCTCTTTAAGGAGAAACGAGTCCCTCAACTCAACGGACCATCCTCGCGCCAGCCCCACAGTGCGCCGCAACGCCTCCTTCGGCACTGTGCCACGCAGCCTGCCGCCAAACAACATAGGACTACCCAACAGGAACAGATCCGGTACTGGTAGCTCAGAATCCCTTGGCCTCAGCTCTCAGAAGAATGCCCTCCCTGTATCCACAGTCAAACCCAAGCCCCACATCATTCATAACAACCTCAGAGAGGTGTATGTCTCTATAGCAGATTATCATGGTGACGAGGAGACCATGGGATTTCCTGAGGGGACGAGTCTGGAGGTCCTGGACAGAAACCCCAATGGATGGTGGTACTGCAAGATTCTTGACAATGGCAAACCGAGAAAAGGATGGGTTCCCTCAAATTACCTCGATAAAAAGCACTAACATTCACGTGTGGAGCGGGCAGAACTCTGAACATGCGCGTAAAGATTACGTCAACAGATTTATTTTGTGAAAAAGGCTAACCCAAAGACATTAAGTAAGGATGGAAATCTTACCCGGTACCTTTGCCAAAACGAGCAGCCAGATCAAATTGTGAAATTAAGTGAGACATCTGGTAAAATGAGTCTCCATGAAACGGTGCCAGAGACGTCGCATTAGGAGCAATATATTGAGACTTAGTGACGCAGCCAAAGAGAACACCGGAGAGAGGAAGAATGCTTTAATGATATTCTTCAAATGTTACCTTTAACTTGAACTAAGATATAATTTTGTGTCCACTCCTTGAACCTTTCTCTGTAAGTTTATAATGTAATTTTTTAAAAACTTTTTAAGCATTTAAAGCTTATTGCATGTTTGAAATGATTCATTATACCGACGATGCCTTGAGCTGTTGAAGTTGAGCCTTTTTCTCCTCCTTTCCGTAAAGAAAATCTCAGTTGTTGCCGAAGCTGCTTTGTGTTAGTCTCACCATGGTGCTCTCTGTTTGCATGTTTTTTTAATATCTCTTTATCCTGTACGTCACCGTTATGTGATATATTTTATCCATTTCATTTTCTAATATTGTCCTAACGAAACAATTTGTGAGCATCTCTGATTATCACAGTTATTTCCTACACTTAAATGTAAAAAACAATTGCTTGTGATCTTACCGTAGAAAGATTTTTGAGTTTCATTTCAGGGGCTAGTTGTCCCAAATTCAAACTTAACGTCAGTGAAAATTATTTATTCATTTCTTAAAAATCATATTATTACTTATTTTATTATTATTGTGAATTTACTGATAAAAACAATTTCACAACCGCTTAAACATTTCTAACAACTGCTCTATTAATAATGATAACAGTTTGAATTTCTGCTGGGCAGTAAATTTGACATTACTCTTCAGCTGCAGCAGATGCTCACTTTTGTTTTATGTTAACTGTGTGACCAGTGATGATAACTGAAGTGCCAAAAGAATGAATTCAATAAATGCACTTTTGAACAATCATTAGTACTTTCTTTTTTATAAACTATTCATCCCTCATAGTTAATGTTTGCCCACACATTTGGTCCTCTAGTACAGTGTTTCCCAACCTTTTCTGACATGTACTCCTCCCACAGCACCACCCTCATGTCCTATGAACGGATCATAAGCCAGATGTTATTTAACAATATTGATTATATAAAAAGGGACATGGTCACATTACCTTTTCATATAGTCAAATTAATAATGTTAGGGTTGCTTTTGAACCACTAGTGGCAAGTGCTGGAGGTTTTACCCCTTACGTGTAGAAATCACATTAAAAACATACACACATTCATGCACATTACAACAAATCTACACAGTTAACTAAATTCAATTAACTGTCCAGGTAGTATAATTGACTATGTAATCACAATGTCCCCAGTTGAAGTCCAAGCTGGGGACCCAATATGGAATAACCCCCCCCTTTTTTGTCTCACCTCTTAACTGTCCGTTATCAAAATAAAAGGCAAAAAATACCCCCAAAATAGTATTTGTATTTCAGTTAGTAGTGAGCCATATATTATCTCTGTATTTTCTATTATTATTTGATAAAAACAGAAAACGGATATGCATATCAGGGGGGAAAAATGGCAGAAACGTATCTTTTTCAATCCAATTGAAGTCACATTTAGTTAACCCTTTATGTATTTAAAAATAAAGTCAGCGTGTTTTCACATGTATTGCTAGTAATTCAAAAGGTGTTTGCGGAAATATCACAAATGCACCTCTACCGGAGGGGCGTGTCTGAGTTTGATTGACAGCAGCTGTTACGCTGCCAGTTAGCAGGTGTTGCACCGAAAACGTGCTCTGAAGATTAAGGATCGATCCAACATGTAACCGTCCGGACCCAAGTGACCTATACAGGTAAGATTACTGTTGAAAGTGCTGCAGCTGAGCAGCTAATTGACTATTAGGCCCACAAACCGACATCAGCAGCTCATTTTCCCCCTGTGAATGTTTGTTTGGTGGCTCATTCAACAGGCGCAGATGCAGGACGAAATGATTTAGTCTCAGAGAACACAGCAAATCTGAAGGCCTATGCTGTAGCAAACCAAAATAATAAAAAATCTATTTAATTTGACTTTAATGCCCCACATGTGGTGTTTTGTGTAGTCATGTGAGTAATCATCTGCTGAATTAATTGCAAGTTAATGTGGCGTACAATAAACAATATCATTAAAACATATCACAGGTCGTAATCACTGGTTATGTTGTGTGTCTTAGTTGTGTTGCACTAAAAGCTTTCTGCATTGGAATAAGGAGAAGATCTCAATATTGCATGTGTTTATATCCAGAATAAACTCACATCTGCCCATATGCAATACAGATGAGTGTTTGACCAGCTGGATGCTGTAATGCAAATAAATTAGATCACACTTGGTTGCCTGACATGTCTTCCATTGTTTTACCCATAACGCTGAGCCGCACAGTGGTGATTCACTTTGATTGGCCTCATCTAGCAGCTTCTGCTTCAGGAGAACCATGCACATACAAATTGGAATTTGGTTTAGTTGGCTTTCATTCTGTGGTCACTGGGCTGCTTAATTTAACTGACCAAGCAAAAGTTACAAGCTTGGAGTTGTAGCCCATAAACTTGTCACCTTCAGTTATGATCAGAGAAACACCAAATCAAAACGCTGATGCAGTTTTCCACTGTCAGACACTGCACATTTTTTATATATTAGATTTGGTGCCTGAAATATAATAAGATTTACAGCCTACAGGAGTTCAATGTGAAATATGTCCATCCCACTGGCTGTTCCCTCCATTGGGATCTCATACTACACTCACTGGCTTGGAACGAAGCTATGGATGCCCGTTGATCATCTTTATACCATGTTTGTCTGCTGGCTGTGTGTCTGTATGCTTGCTTGTTGTACTCATGTGTAGAATATACGTGTTTATTGCAAATAATAAATCACAGGAGTTGGAAAGAACGAAAAGGAAATGAAACATGTTGCAGGTGAGATAAAGACCCCTCAAGAGGTTTATAACATAAAATGTGGAGGTGATGTGTCAGTCATTGTGTCACAGGTTGTTGTGAATGAGTATAATGTAATGTGTGTGGAAGTTCATTCTTGAGCTTAGAAATAGTATTCTGACAGCTGAGCATATTGAGGAAGACTTACGAAGTGATTTGAAGCTCTGGGGGAAAAAACCTACAGTAAGTAGACTTTGAGTCAAAAGGATTTTGACAAATTGATATTATTTATACCAGACAGGAAAAAAGTGTGAATATATGAATACAAAGGCAGGGTTCCACATTAACCATGGCCCGTTGGCCCGATGGCAACACAATCAGTTTGACTGCATTGTTTGTAATTGAAATGTAGTGCCGGTTCCTAACTCTGAAGGTTTTTGTACATTTTGTTTTTCACAGCACCTTAAAAGATAAAAATTAAACATATTGACTGTGCCTTGAAAAACTGTGAGCATTACTGTGAAGTAACCTCTTCCCAGTCTGTTGACATTATTAAATCCTTGCTGATGGTTTTGTCTTTGAGGGTTTCTCCGTAAGGTGCTGGAGCTGCTTCTGGCCTCTGGAGGGCAGCAGCACTCAGCTTCTCATTACAGATTGAGCAAAGCATCACAGTAACCTTCAACTCTGTCTTCATCAACCCCAATTAGAGGATGTAGGGTTGAGATCCCTTTTGCATTGTGAACAAAGTTGTATTTTTAAATATGATTGCACTTCTCCTCACAGTCTGTCCCTCGACACTGCAAATCTCACCCGAGGAAATGATTTTTACATCACGCTGAACACCGGAAGCTTAAAGCCTTAACTAGAACAGAGGAACAAACTCAAACTCTGACTGTCAGATGTCTAGTTAGAATTCAAAATCCATACCCTCGCTCTTTTTTTTGGAATACAAATTCGATACATTAGTAGACAGCGTGTGCGTTTGACCAAACAGCTGTCCAGATGAGATACCACAACGCAGCTCAAACAAGTCTGCCAAGCCCTTAAGCCTTCAGAAGGCCGGCAGCCAGGTTCACTGAGAGGTCTGAGTGGAAAGTCTGTGTGTACACAGACACCAGTAAGATATACTGTATTCATGTCACTGTCACAGATCCTGGCTGTGTATTACCCTCGCACCTTTGAGAACACTTGGCCATGAACGGCAGCCACCGCTGCCTGTTTCATGTCCGGACATCATGGGTTGTCTTCGTGCCTATTGGAGTGCAGCATAAAACAGTGCTGCATTAGAGCCAAGCCCGCAGGCTCGTAAATAACCGATGATGTTCACTCTGGCCAGGTCTACATACCACAACTCTAAACAGTTTCTCAGTGAGTTATAGCTGTTTACTAAAAGCCCTTGCCTTTGTTATTCATATAGTATATGGAGGGCGTGTTAGTCAAGTACACTACTGCGGCGAGTGGTTCCGTTAAAGATGGCTGCCCTTTTGTTCTCTAACTTTTGTCTACTTTGAATTTTCTTGCATTAGACATTACGTCAACCATGCACGCTTTGGGAAAACACAATGGCACTTATGCTCTCTCATTCCCTATCTTTTGTGCCAGATTGACTTGTTTCCTGCTGTGCAAAAAAAACATAATAAGGGATAGCTGTGAAATGGTTAGTTTTAACTTTTTATTGTAATTCGAGTCAAATGCACGAACCGAAGTAGGCAACAGGCTTTCTCTTGTACATAAAGAACAGCTGTATGAGCTCAATGTGAAAAATAAATAAGAAAAAAAAGCCAGTAATTCAGACTTCAACTTTATTTATCAAACTGAACATAATTAAACAACCGTAAGAATGTTTTTTTTTTTTTAACAACTAATATAAATTCCAAGCCAAGGAACCCAAAGTTATGAGCTGATTTTCTTGTTCCAAAATGCACAATGCCCACTTGGTTTTGTTTTGTTTGGACAGCAAACATTTGGTCACATTTGAAAAACTATCAGAATTATGATCATACTGTATATGGGAACTACGCAGGTCTGCTTCACTACAACACAAAGTCAAGATAGAATTTAAATATGCACAAGTAGGACAAACTAGCCTAAGCCTTAACAATTAATATCTTTCACCAACTAATTGGTAACCAATGCCACCTTTACACATTGTATTCTCTTTAATAGCATCATTTAGTAGCCTATATGATATGTAAGGAAACGTTTGACATCTTGGAAAATACGCTTATTCGTTTTCTGGCAAAATATTAGATAAAATGATTGATACGACTCTCATACTTGTCCGGCAAGTGGCCACAGACTGAAAACAGCTAGTCTGGCTCAGTCCAGAGTAGTGGTGCAAAGCTACATCTATCTGGATCAATACATGGATTCAATGATCAATGATCCAATATCATCAATGCAAAGTGAAATCAATATAATCATCTTTAAGATATGCCTTTATTTTGAAATTCATGTGGCACATTTGTGTCACCAATTTCTGTCCAAGCGCACCGCCTTCCTACAGAGCCCGGTAATAAAATTGTCAAATCATATTTTAGATGCTTTTTGTGAGTTGATATAAATGTCACCGATTGTGTTAAATGGCCGTATGATATCGTCTCGTATCGATCGCAGGCCCCTAAATTCAATCAAATCAAAATTGGATCGTATCATTGTCAAAAGAAAGAATTTAATAACTTATTGAGTTGATTTACACCCCTAACTCAAAGATTACAAAATCTGCCTACAAGCACATCCAACATGCACTAATTCACATGTTAAAGCTTGCTCGTTTTTAGATTTGTTTAACTGGCATTTGATACATTGTTATTGTAAAAATAGTGATTATGGTTGTTTTTAAGTAAAAGTTGTAACTTATGCTAATACCGAAATGTCAAATGCACTTAAGGTATCAAAAGTTAAAGTACTCCCATCAGAGTTATATTATTACATCGAATATTGCAATGATTCATACTGGTGCAATTGTGTATAAGCAAAAAGTTAAAAACACAATATATCCCCCGTGTAAAGTAGCATCATTTGGAAATACTTAAGCAAAGTACACATAACTTATTGAGTACAGTACTTGAGTAGAACTACTCAGTAGTACGTTCTGTAGTACTGGAGAGAGGTATCAATATTCTCATCCAACTCTCCTAGAAAGTGAATAAGCGTAGATCCCCAAATGTCAAACTATTCCTTGAAGTTAAAATCAGCTGGACAGATCCACAGAGCATGTCAGATGAAGAAAGGTTTATAATCTTTAACTATGCAACAATAAAATAAACACTATTCTTACATTTTGGAAACTATAGCCCTACTTATTAAACAAACTGTGATAATTCTTTATAGTAGTATTGACAAAATAAATAAAAATCATCATGTACAGTTAATATTTCACTCATCTAGACTATTTTTCTATCAGAAATGTTTCACAAATATTTAATTTCTGTTAGGTCATATTTGGTCAGGAAGAAAAACAATAAAAGTTAAACGTATAAAAGGCTGAGCATCTCAAGCACAACAAATTCCAGTATTATGCAATGCAGTGACGGAGGGGGACAAGGCGACATTCAAACATTTCATCTTTAGCAGTGAATGAATTCACACACTGATATTGAGCACACTGAAACGTTTGTATTTGTAGGTTGTGTGGCTAAACCTGCTCACACCAGAGACGTCACAACCATCTAAGAATGACTATAAGATAAATATGAACATCCTGGATTTCACAGCGAGGAGCCTTAACAGACCAAAAGTGTGTTCAGACTTCTCTTTTTAAAAGGCACACAAGAAAACTTAACCGTGACGCAAATATTGTACGACATAGCTGCTAATTTTCCACCACAGCGGCAAAATGACAAGCTTCAACACCTTGGAAAACAAAAACAAATCAGCACTTACTAATTAACAAATTACTGAGTAATGTTTCAGCGAGGCCAAAAGAACACCTGAAAATAGCTTGTATTTCTTAACAATTCAAAGAAGCACGAGATTAGTCGAGGGGAAATGTCCTTGGAGTTTGCTTTTACAGATGAAGAGCAGCACTCAGAAACTGATATGCAAATGAGCGTCTCGCAATGTCCCACAATAACAAGCTACATCCTTGCCACTGACTGCACTCAAGTGATTTTTTTTTTTCCCCCCACTTGAAGACACAGTGTGCTGAAATACGTCACCACTGAAAGCAAATATTCATGTTTAATTTGTATGTACATATGAAAGAGTAGTGTGTAATCTGAAGCAAGCACAGCTATCTGTGACTTATAAGTGGGGTTTCATGGGGTTTCTTGCGACGATGGAGAGGTTGAGTCGTCATCCCGATGTGCTCGTTCAGCATTTTAAAAATACTTCACTGCCCACCAATGTTTATTTGAATGACTTTTGTGCAATTGCAGCATCCAGCCGGCTCACTGAGGCCGCCAAGAAGCGGGACATGCAACTCATGCAAGTCCCACATTTCACATGGCTTTCATACAAACCTCTGATGTATGGGGTGTGCCTGAGTGGGCAAACACTTTCTCTGCACTGAAACGATGTGCAGACACACACCAAAAGGTACCCCTTCCTCCACTGTCTTCGTCCCAAACATACAACATCCTCCCTCGCTCTTTCTTCACTGATTTACAGCCTCTTTCACCTCGAGCGTGACCTTCTATGGTGACAACACTCACACTTTTTTTTACCCTTTGCACAATCTAACCTTGCCTGAATTTTCAGCAGGTACTAAGATATTCAACAAAATAAATGTATTTATTTATTCTTTACTCTTTTAGGTGTAGGCATTGCATTGTGTTTCATTGCAGGAGGAAGATTTTTTTTTTTTTTTAAATGGCTTATTTTAGACGTACTGCAAAGTTTTCACCATAAAAACTCACTGGCCTGTGGAAGCATTCAGGAAATGTCCAATTTAACCTAACTCACAGAATTGATTCTTACCCTAAAATAACAGTTTTTGACCCAATGCACTCTGACAAGCTGTGGAGGAGCAGCTGGTGAGAACACATTTATTCTCCTTATTTCTTGCGCAGTTCTGGACAATTTTACGTCTTCTAAAACGAGATAGCAGCGACACTATCCCCAGCAGAATGTAGGGTTACTCTGCAGGAAGTAGGACAGATGCCTCTTTCTCTTCAACAGATGCACAAATCACTGAGTCACTAGACAATAGTAGGTCATGGTCCTATCTGCAGTACCTGCACATATTTTGTTTCAGTTGATCACACGTTATGATGAACCTCATTGCTTGGTCCTTACTGTGAGACGCCATAGGCAGGAACTGTGAGATTCCCAAGAATGTGCATTAGCCATAACACATCTCTAATGTTTTAATGGAGTTTTTAAGTCCTGTTGTAGAGTAACCTGAGCAAGATTGCACACACAAACAAGCGGGGATTTCACTTGTGCTGCATCCGACTTTACAAAGTCTTACATGGCTTTGAAAACCTTGAGCTGAACCCGACGATGCGACACATTGTCTTCACACAAGCCTACGTGCTCCGGTAGGTCTTGATGATATCTTTGATTGTCCTCCTGCAGATGGGGCAGCATGCGTTGGCCATCTTCTTGAGTTTGAGGCCGCAGGTGTAGCAGAGACACATGTGTCCACAGGCGTAGAGGACTGTGTCCACCACATTCTCGTAGCAAATGCTGCATTCGTCGCTCCACGAGCCCGAGTAGGATGGGAAGGTAGGGGACTCTGGGTGGCTGGAGAATGGAGAGCTTGGTGTTGTACCTTAGAGGGAAGACATTGGAGATGTGTGAAAGGGAGAACTTTTACTAAGAAATGCCAAAAATTGGAGGAAGGCTCCCAAGCAGTTCAGGCAGACAACTGTAGTTGTATTGCTACGCTCGCATGTGTGACACATATATCCAGTGTAGCTTTTTATTTAAACTGTTAATACCATCCCTACTGTTTTTCTCTGCTAATTAAGCTTCTTGTGCTGCCATTATCTGCCAGAAGTTTTCCTGTCGTGCTGTCTGCAGCTTTTAACAAGAGCGAAGTCTGGGTTCACAGCTTTTTATTTAAATAGTTTT
Organism: Anarrhichthys ocellatus; assembly: GCF_004355925.1. Taxonomy (NCBI): domain Eukaryota; kingdom Metazoa; phylum Chordata; class Actinopteri; order Perciformes; family Anarhichadidae; genus Anarrhichthys; species Anarrhichthys ocellatus. The sequence continues at coordinate 7,617,583 of NW_022280033.1, read as the reverse complement.
ATTGTCACGGCTGTTTTATTGTCCTCCTGCATGTCTGCATTTTAATCAATTTCAGAAACAAAGAAAACAAACATCTGGACAGAAATTCCCGGGGGGGGGGGAGTAATGCTAGAGGGAAGATGGAGAGAGGAGTAAAGTGAAACACTTGGACAAACCTGTGGAGGAGGAAAAGACTGTGTAGTAGCTGGAGTTGAGGCTTGAATTGAGGTTGATGTTCAAGGGAGTGTTGAGGTTGGGTTCAGAGTTGCCGCTGCCAAGCATTGTGGGGGTGTTGGGTGTAAAAGATGGGGAGCTGGGGACCGAAACGCCTCGTGGGTCCGGGTGTGGAGATGAGCCTGAAGGTAAAGAATAGATATCTGGGTCACAACAAAGATTTCGCAACATACAGATAATCTATGAAAGTAACTGTTAAAAAGAGCCAAATGCAATGCTTTCAGAACTGGGAATCAAATATTTCATCTTTCACACTCTGAGGAGTTATTCAGAGCTGATAATTAGCAAATGGAGGTGAGTGAATATCTTGTTGCATCTCTGTTACTGTCTGTCTCTTTCTCTCTCTCACTCTCACACATACATTAAATCTCAATTACCAAGCAGATGACTTGTGAGGCCACAGCGTCTGCGTGTGGGTGTGTGTGTGTGTGAGTCAAGAGCCCATGAGTTGGTGTAGTCTCGTCGGGGACCCCCCCCCCCCCCCCCCCTCTTTTCTTCATGAGCCCATGATCCCTCTGGGTAGGGTACAAAATGCTTTCACAGACGATCTGTTGTCTGTCCCATGTGATCCGCTCCCCCATACCCACCGGCTCTGGCATCAGTTCTCATATTGGCGGACAAATTCTGATCCAGCCTGCCTGGCAGGAACACGCCATTGTTGTTTATACATTGCCCTTCAACTGACCATGGCAGAAATATTGCCACCCTGTCGGGCTGGCCGCTCACTTGGCACCACCGTCCTTCCATGTGTCAAATGATCTAATATTGGTAGTTTACATCCTTACACACACACACCACAATTTGCTTGTCCAAACTTTCCTACAATGACAGTGTTGAGTGGAGAAACGACTAAAAAAAGGACCACAGATGGTGAGAAATTGCTGAAATAAAAAAATACTGTTGGTTTAAAATAAGAGACACATTTCTGTGGTCTGTTGTTAGCAAAACAATGCATACAGTTTGTTGCATAACTCTAGCTACGCGCTCCGATCCACTGCTCTGAAGTCGTGCATTTTCTTTGGACCACTCCAAACACTGCAGTCTCAGTTTCAGCCTACGTAAACAAACCATAGTAGCTTTTTTGTCATGCAACAAACGACTTGCTGCTTAAAGAATCAACAGACGTGGCAAAATATGCACGAATACAGGACCTCTGGTAATCTATACAAAAACCTTTCCATAATTTGTGTGCTTTTTAGTTTAGTGCTGAGATCAATGTGTTTGTACCACTTTGCTGAGACGGGCTTTTTTGAGAGTCCTCTATTTATTTATATTATTATATTTTAAAGTGGATACAGAGACGAGTAGTCGTACTGTAGCATTTACACACCATTCCATTACCTACTTATCGTGATCCATGTGGCAGCCCGGCTGTTAGCAAATGTCTTGGTCGACTCTAATAAGGCAGAATGGAAAACCTGCATGTCTATTCATATACCCTTTCATCAAGCATACCTTTCGTCTTGTCTTGTATTGTATTATGAATTTAGTGCTGGCTGTTTGACCAGAATGAGTATGTGACTGTCTTTAGTTATGCAGGCAGTACAGGAGACTTATGTGGTTGAGCATGTGGTGGCTTTCAACACTTGCTTATCAAATAAGCAATCTGTTGTTCAGGTTTTAAACCTGCAATAAATAATTCTTTGGCCACTTGGGGGCAGCAGAAACAAGCTTGTAAACACAACACGAACATAACTTTTTGAGCCGACGTGGCAAACTTGTTAGCAAACAGTTGCTCATTTACACATTCAGCAATTGCGGACAGTGTTGCCAGATTGGGCTGGTTTCCGGACAATTTAGCTATTTTTGAGTAAGTTGGGTGGCTAGTAGATGAAATTTAGGCTGCAACATTAGGCATAAGACTCATTATCTACTCATTTAATTCTAGAATGACATGAGTTGTATTAAATCTGAGATAACGGAGGACCTACTTACCATGATGTCGCCATCATTTACATTGACAAGAGCATTTGGGTTTCTGACTGCACTCTTTTTGGGTAGCAATAGCCTAATTATTATATACATTTTATATTTGGTTATTAGATGCAGATATATGAAGCTTGTGATGGGTTTTCAGTTGCGCATGTAATCGTTTTTTATGGTTTTAAGTTGTGATTGGTCTGGGATGTGATCAGACAACACTGGTTATGGAGCAACACTAGTATTCATAGGGTTGAGTTTGTGTCCACCTAGTGAATGTAAATCCAGAATGTTTGCTCTGGGAAATATGTCTTTTAAGCAGCTAGCTTAAAGGCTTCCCTCTGGGCACCAGCTAGCCGCTAACCGTGTCTTTGTGTCGTACAGGTTTGGAGCTTTGTCACTGAAATCAGCTTTCTGATGGACCCGAAAACGATCAGAGCGGTGCATGTGAATGACTTTGAGGACTGGAAAACCAGCAATCAGTTAAAAGATGTCCAAACCCTCCGTAGAGCTGAAGGGAGCTTCAGAGTCGGGTGATAATTCCCCGTAGGTTTGTCACTCAGTGTGACCCCCTTTCAAATTTGATCAATTGTTCATATAAAAAAAATATTGATTATAGCAGCTTTAAGATTACACAACTACCAAAAGGTCATTATTGATTCCAAATATCTCGCATGAAATTATAAAGATAACACGGACAAAATGATTATGTGAGAGCAACAGACTCCCATCTGTTCCACTTCACAGGCTCGACGACACCCAGCCATGACAAACTGTCACTTGCCTCACCGGCAATTGTTTCCATGGCAACTCGTGGCATGGGGCTCCAGCGAGTGGGTGAGCAGAGACATCACAAATGCACTCCCCACAGCTGGAGTGGTTAATGACTTGAAGAACGGGTGGCGTGTGCCACCGGGGGGTCCGGGATGTGTAAGAAAATGCACAGGAAAAAAAAAAAAAAAAGGAGATGATTGGCGGACGAGTGTTAAGGGAACGAACTGTGGGTGGAAAACCCAGCATCTCAAACCTCTTTGCAATTACATTTTAATAATGCATATGGAGGGCATCATAAGGCGCTATCAAGGACCCCATCCTGAGGCATAACGCTGGCTGCTGGTAGCCCACGCATGACAGAAATAACCTCCTCAGCCATGGTCTGACTGACTACATGAAAGAGAGGAAAAACTGAAATCCACAAATGAATCACCAGACAGAATTTAAACTAATTCTAAACAAACCAAAGTATTTTTAACATCAGTTTCTAAGAAAGGTTTGCCTGTAGTAATACATTAACTGTAAAAAAGAAAGAAAGAGGGCGAACTTAGCTAGACGACAACACTGGGTGGAGGAATCTTGTTTTCAAAGAACTAAGATGAATTTTCTTCATCTGTGGCGACTGCACACAAATCAAAAGCACTCTGCAGTATTTCAGTCATTATACTAAGTCGAAGAAATGCTGGAGCTCCATCTTATGAAAAATGGAGAATTTAAAATCCTTTTAAGTGCAGAACTCTTAAAAACCGGGTGAGACGTACTGAATATTTCAAACTTGCATTGGATTTGCACAAAACGTGGTGAAGCTTCTTTAACTTTTTGCTGAAGATGTGTTCAATGTCCTAGAAAATAAACTTGCCATATCGGAGACTTTTGAAATTCTCAAAACTATAGGGGAACATTGCTACAACATACAAAGAATGTGTTGTGCAGAAATAGACAATAAAATCATCTAAAGATCTTCACATGGAGGCAAACAAAAAAACTGTTTCTCACGTCACCAAAAGCATGGCTTTAGCCTGTGTGTGGTTCATAACATGTATGGTTTCACTTTCAAAATCAAAAGAACCCAGAAATTATTTTGGAGAGGAAATAATACCAAAACGTACAACCACTGCTTGACATTAAACCACCATTTTCAACAGCTCCTGAAACCATTAGACATTATATGTTCTCATCCTGTCCCACATCCAGGGATGATTAACTTCCGGTATATCATTGTGTGAAATCTGCTGGAATCAAACGGCGCTGACAGAAACTCAACTTCAACAAAGGATACAAACTGTGAGGGCGTAGAATGTAAATTCCCAAGAGATATGAGTTGATAAAAACTCAAGGGAGCAGAGAACACGGCTAAGGAGGGGGAAACTATTTCATGACTAGGCCGAGTGGGAATTCAGCCTCCAAAGGTCATTGAAGGATCTCAGACTGCAATAACTTCTGAATAGAAATTGTGTTAAGATCTATGGAACATGCTCAAATTCCTTGAACCGTGATTTGATTTAAAAGTCAAACTATTGCTAAAACTAATGCAAATATGAAATATTGATCTGTGTATGTACTTTTTCTTGTACCAATAAGGCTAAAATCTTAGTTTGTCTCTTTTTGAGTTGTGGGTTTTCTTCCATAGTCCAAGAACTTCACACATAACTCTGAATAGTAATAAGAAGGCACTGAAATTAATGAAAACAAAATGAAAAACAACTAGTCATCATATATACTTACTAATGTTTGAGGACTAGTTGTTTTTGGAGGGAATAATAACCGTTGCGTTGCATTCCCAAACAGATTTAAGATCATAAAGCTGTTTCTATGCAGTTAACACACAACCTAAGTGTAGTGAGCTCGTACCTAAAATCCTGAGTTGTGTGAAGGTGCCGTGCAGACCGTAGAACATCCAGAGGGGTCTGGAGTTATCGACACACAGCTGCATCCCTGCACTGATGCCGTTATGGCTCATCATGACCTCCCCTTCTGCGTTCATCACAAAGCCCAAGATATCTCCGCTGTGGAGCGGCACCGCCACCCGACACACGGCCCAGAATTCCTTGCGGTCAACCAGGGACTCTGGGTTGGACGGGAGGTCACTGGGCCTCAGGGTGGCCGGGTCACATGATGTCACACCGTAAGAGAGAGACCCGGGCCGTGTGACACCCGCCTTCACCTTCACAAACACGGTCTCTGAGCAGTGCATCGGCCGACTGGTGAACACCAGGGTCCTCTCTTCACCACGGTGATCCAGCCGCGCCACCGTGTGCTTATCCAGCGTGGTGACGTGGACGCCGTGCACCGAGTGGAAGTGCAGATCAGTGTCCAAATGGCTGGGCAGCAGTGAGCACTGCTGCGAGTTTTGAGAGTTTTGGGGCACATGGCAGGAGGCGGAGCTTAAGCGCTGTAGCCGTTCCTCTTCCTCATCCTCTTCCTCCAGATGCATCTCCTGTTGCTGCAGGCTCAGGTCACACAGGCTAATGGAAAGGCGAGGGTCATCCCCGTTCCGCTGAATGGAGGCCCGGTGGGCCGCAGCAAAAGAACGAGGACGCAGGCAGTCCAGGGTCACCATCTCGCTGTCTGGGGGGGGGGGGAAATAAAAACACACACAAGAATGTTTTATACTCGTTTGTTTGTAGTGGTTTGAAAAGAAAGATTCAATCTGAAACAATGTCTGTGGCTAATACAGTCACAAAAATCTCCATTTACTGTCTTTCCAAGTGTCCAGAGAACCAAATTGAATCCAAGTACCCACTAAGTATTTAGCATGTTCCCATGTACAACTTGCTATATTGACTGTCTGTTTGCTGTTCGTTCATCATACCTGTCTTTGTTCAAGAAATGGTGCCTTCCAGCTCCTCTGCTTTATAATGTACTCATGCTAATGCACTCTCCGTACTAAGGCTCAACAATGTCAACAAATACGTCAACGTTTCCATACTTAGAAATATATCGTGACTTTAAGTGGGGGCATAATGTAGCTGCCGGCCAGTGGCTAGATCCCAGTAAAAGAGACGTAACAGCTTTATGTAACGTTGCAGGATAAGAGATGCACATGAAGCCACTGAAAGACAAAAAAAGCTTAGCTGTGTTTGAGCCTCCCACTCTGTCTTTAGCTCGGAGTCCTGTAATAATAAACCACATTTTCTAACTTATCCTATTTCTTATTCCCATTTCCACATTTTACCACAGTTGAAAGATGAAAGGTTGTGAAAATGCAGACATTATTGTTGGCAATTTAATTCACATGGAGGATTTTAAAAACTCTTTAATGAAGCCAGTTTACCTTCAGTCTTTGTCAAGGATTAAAAGGGTATGTATAGTATTCTGTGGGTGTCAAATAGCTGAATTGAACTGCCACAAGTCCTAGCTGTTTACATAACAAACTGTGTCAGCAGCAGTGACTGTATTCTACCTCCATACACAGTTAACATTTTAAGTTATGTGTCTGAAGGCGAAAAGCAGCTTTTTTAGTTTTCTCCGATCGTCAAAAGGGAAAGGCGTTCTAATCATGTCTCTCTCACAAATGGCCCTTCCTATGCTAATTCTGCTTACTGTAAAATAGCAGCCACATGGGAACATCGTTGCAAAACAGAAAGTCTTTCCGTGCACACAGTCGGCACAAAAGGATCTGTATGGCGGCAAGCTTAAGGACATGCTGTCACATTTAACACGGCCCTCCAACACGGGTTAAAATTAGCCTGATTGGACATTTGAGGTGAGTGGGGAGGGACAGGCCGAGGGATGATTGACACGATGGCTGAGATGTGTGGCTCTAAGCCTCGATCTGCTTTGAGCTTACCCTTTGGTAAGTGGATGCAGTGGGAGAGTGCGACAGAGGAGGAGAGGATGAGAAATAGGGTGGACACTTGAGAGAAGGGGGCATACCTCACCAGCTCCCCTTTATCACACATAGACAGCACATCTCCGGCCAGCCACTGATAAACTGCTTGAACTTAATTACTTCCTCAGTCAAGAGTGTCCACAACCAAGCCTGAGGCTCTTATTATTAGCAGCCTTATCGTCTTCAAGGCAAAGTTAGCCGACTTTGGGCTTACAAGAGATAATTTCTATTCTTGCTATTGCGGCTTCCTGCGGTTCACAGTTTGAGTGGCGCAGCAGTCACAACAAACCATGAGGAGAATAGCAATGTTACTGTACAAGGCGGTTTCGACTTATTGTGGAAAAACAAGATTTACAAAAGATAAAAGAAGACAAAACGATGAAAGATAAGCCACATAAATATGTATGATCTCTTCCTTGGTTTGGTCTAAAAGGAGTCTGGGAAAGAATTTAACACATAAAACAGCTGACAAATGTGAAAAAGCTTCGAGTCACACAGCGAGATTGCACAGATGAAACGCACAATACGCTGTGTTTATCTTCCGTGTCATATCGTGACATGAGTAAACTAACATTCATGGTTGCATGACAAGAGGTGAAGAACTGCTGTCAAAACAAACACACAGAGCAGAGATACACAGTCCTGTTCAAAAAGCAAATGCATTCTGGGAACCTGTACGCCCGGGGGTATGTGGAAATATTGTGAGCCCAACTAATTAGAGAAAATGGAAATTACATTATGATTAAAATATATAAATACTCATATACAGAGTCAGCTATAAGAGTTATTAAACTATTAGCAAGTGAGCACAGAAGATGAAACAGTTATCTGAATATGGCTGAAATAGCTAGAGGCAATGGCTAATTGTTAAAGCCTTAACTTTCCTAATGTGCGGTAAAATTGTATGAAAAAAAAGTCACGATATTTACTTTTATCATCATAAGTTATTAAATCATATCAGAACTACATATTTACATTAAAAAAAAACTAGGGATTGACTGATTGCAATTTTCTTTGGTCGGTTTCCTTTCTAAGAATTCTAATTGACAGCATACACTTTTCTTTAATGGAAGATTTAATTTAATAAATTATAAACACATTTTAATAGTATTTACATATCAAAGAAGAGTTAGTTATTCTACACTGTGAATTTAGGCTTATTATACAGACAGTACATATACATTCTACATGTCTAAAACTATGTATCTATTGGAGAGTGCATGTGTGCCGAACAGAATCTGCTATATTTGAGACTGGCGACTGATATGAGAGAGCGAGCTATATATATGTATATATATATCTCACCACCACCCTTTCCTGTTGACTTTTTTTCCCTGTCCCGTCCCAGTCACGTGATGAAAACAGTGGAAACCTCCTATTTTGTCTTTATTTCTCATGGAGATTATCATCAAATTGACATTTGTATATTTATTGCAGAAATATAAAGTCATTTTTTTTATTTACTTAATTCTACTGACTGTTTCAAAATACAGTCCAGCGGTTTCAAACGTGGCTTCAACCACATGTGCATTCGTTTTGACTGTTACTCTGTGTTTGAGCAGACGACACAATGTTGCCTGAGGAATACTACATTTTGCTGCTGCGTCTCATTGTCTCGTTTTAGGCAGTCACAAGCTTTAAGCGAAAATGACTTCGTTTTTCCTGTCATGATTTCAATGTGCACGCAGCACATAGCCTCAGCTAGCCAGCTGGAAAGCAGACGGGTTACCACGAGGTATCATAGAAGAAAAAATAAAATAAAAAATGTAATCACCGTAGTTAGGAGCCAAAATGAACACTGATTACTAACAGCATTTGTATAGGAATGATTCTGTCCCAAGCTTTTTGATCCATATAAGCGGTATCCACTGTAGTGAAATTGACTGGCACACGCGTGAATCCCACGGGAATCCAGTGACCCGTGGGAAAAAAAAAAAAAGATTAGCCTCTAATTTGGACCATGACTCGTGAAAGGGAACTTGGGTTCATTTGGTGCTTGGGCAATACGTCTGACAAAAAAAAAAAAAAAAAAAAAAAAAAACAGGTTGGAAACCAGACTTGAGATATTCAAACGGCAATCTTTTCATCCTTTTGTAGCTGGGCTGTTGACACATTTTGTTTTCACTCTTGAGCCAAGTTTTCCTGTCAAACTGCTCACTCATTAAAATGTCGCTCACACACACCGACTGGTGCAGTCTTGTCCTTGGTCCTCCGAGTTATGTTCGAAAATTAGGCACGGGCACTCACAGCACAATAACTGCAGCTTAGCTCAACTTTTAAGATTTGGCGATGCTTCAATGGTTTTACAATAGCATGCAATGAACATAATGGTGATTATATTAAACTTTGAAATTTTAAAGTCCTTGAAACTTTTGAATAGCAAGGCAACGTCTCAATCACTTTTTCCAGGCACAAAAACGATAGACATGATTAAGTGCATGGCTGAAATTGTCGGAGTAAAATGAAGTGGTCTTTGAACAGCTCCAGCTACTCAATCTCAGGAGGAAAGCTCTAATTAAATAGAGGAACACATACCCGACTGACACTGTTCTGCAGGGTCATTGGTTGACCTCTTGTTTTTGCCTTTTTATTACGCATTGCAGCTGTGAGAAAAAAGAATCAGAAACTTGCCAGAACATAATGGGGAGGAATTTCTTGGCTCTGTGGTAGTAAGTACACACTCTCGCCAAAACATACACCTGCAACAAATCTCTCTACATGTTTCAGGATTACCTATTCAAGCAAGTTGCAACCGTCAGAACCGATCCGGAAAAACCAGTTACTGGAAAGTGAACATGATGTTGACAAAGGAGGACGTCCTGGATATAACTGAAAAACCGGCAACCCGTTTCACTGGGAAAACATGTCACAATTACAACTAACTTAATGCAGTTAAAAAGATGCCACATTGCTCACACAAATTGTCTTGCTCCACCTCATCTGGAAATGCATTTAAGAGAGAGGCCTGCATGTATTACAGTGAAGTGTTTTTTGATCAAAATAATTCAATTACATTTTTATGTTACCCTCGTTTTAGTCTTGAACGGCTCCCGGTTAGACAATGGCATGGTACTGAATAGATGAGGGAGGGTTCAGTTGATTCCTTGGCCCGGTGGAACAGGATTAGGAAGCTTTTGGGGGCTTTAGTGAAGTTGCAACCTCTATACAAGGTCAGCTGCACCAATTGTGTGCTTGTGTGCATTTGGGGATTTGCCCTAAGTATGCATGCCTAGGAGGCCTATCCAGGGCTCTGTCTAGAATGAGTGAAGTCATCTGTCATGAGAGAGGAGGCTGTGGGAAGAGGGGGGGGGAACGTCTGTCCCAAAAAGGAGAGGGAAAGGCTTTCGCTTATCAGAGAAAAAAACAAACAAAAAAAAAAAAAAAAAAAACAGGCTCCAAGGGGAAATCTGCATTGATGAGCTTTTAAGGTGTGGTATCCCACTCAAGATAATGGCAGAAGTGTATGAGTGTGAAGCAGGAGGGGAGAGCGCTACGATATCGATACACAGGGTGAAGCACAACAGTTTGCGTAGCTCAGATGCCATGTGCAATAGGAGCCACATACGTGGCGTTTTTGAGAGATGAAGTCGAGTCTTTGGTTTAGTGCCAGATGGTTCTGAGATTTGGACCGTGATTGTGGAAAGAAAGGTGACAAATGGCTGCAGTGAAAACGACGCTCAGCACTTCAGGGATGTCACAAGGGCACAGTGTTTCCCACTAAGCTTAGCAAAAGTGTATCTGGAGTGCATGCATAAAACAACATGCACTTTCACACAGCCCTGCTTTGAGTCCTTTTTTTTTTTCGTTTAAAACCTAATGTCGAGTGTTGAGGTGTTTTTGGTGTTTCAATCAGATCTCAGACACATTTCTCCAATTATAGATTCATCTCATTGTTTTGGTTGAAACACCCTCTATGAAAACTGCATACTGCATACTACAAAAAATACACAGAATACAAAGTACACATTAACGTCTTCACTGGGACCAAACTCTGTTGAGCTGAAAGTGATTAGTTTCCTCTCAGAAGGCTTCCCTCTGTACAACTCGGCTCCCAGGATCTAAACCTGACAGGCTCCATTACGATTTCTATTTTGATTTCTCCGCAAATCTGTTCGATTCCATCTGGGTTGATTAAATCCCAGCTGAGGCACAATGGTCTGTCCAGCAGCATTTATTTTGGTTCAACAAATCAAATCAATTCCAAGCACTGAGATCACTTGAAACAGAGTTCACAGAAATACACAGACCCAAATCCCGCATGTGTATATGCTGGCAGATGTTAGGCCAAAGAACACTTTCGTTCATACCGGGGCCTCTGATTTCATTGTAACCAACTGTCTGACAGAATGACTTAACTTCTAGAAGGAGAATCCAAAAAAATCTATTATACAATTTGTAAGGAGGTTAAGGAGCCTGGTTAGTTTTTGATTGAGTAATAACATTAAAACCAAAAGGTTTTTTTTAATTTTTTAACATGAGCAATGGACAAATCACTGTGTAAAGGGAAAGATTTCGCTCGTGTCGTACACAGATCATTATCTGTAGAATCTGCAGTTCCTCTCAGCTCTACGGATGTTTTTAGCGTAAATTCCAGAAACTGTAAGTAAGCATTGTAAGCTGGCTTTAGTATTTGTTTTAGCCCACATGCTGGACTAAATGCAATGGCAAAGACAATTCCCCCTTCAATGTTTCACCGAGTCCGTGAATATCTTATTTATTATTTATTTTTTTCCAAGTGATTTCTTGGCACTTTCTTTTCTTTGCTCTTAACTCGCACCAGCCTCGGAGGCAGCGTTGCCATGGTTGCTTTCATCCAACCTTTTTCTCTTGCTGGCTTATTATCTTGGGAAAGGTGAACTGCTATCATCAGCTTCAACTTTTGTATTTAAGATCTTCTTCTCTTCAATGTTCTTGGCCGTACTGCACAAGCCTTGTTCAGCTCCCAACCTGAAGTCCTGCCTCCACAATGTGCTTATCTTCACATCTTTAATATATTCAAACATGTCACAGCTTTGTATTAAAGCATGCTAGTCTATAAATATATGTAATAAACAAGGGGCTACGCTAAAGTGCCTTTGCCCTGGAATTTAGGTTATCTATATCTGCATCCAGATTCAACCTCTTGTATAAATACTACACTCTAATCCTTGTTGTACATTGTTTTGGCAGTTGGTACACAAAAAAGGTGACTCATGCACTATAATTATGTATCTCTATCATCGGGATATAGTGCCAAGTGCGCAGCTGCAGATGCCAATCAAGATGGAACTACTGCAAGCAATTACAAATTTAAAAAACATCACATTTGGCAATTAAAATAATGCACTGTAGAAGAAGACACTCCAAAATGATGTGACTATAGCATGAATGTTGGCATTTTCAGTACACTTGTTTTTTTTCCAAAATGAATGAAAGTAATAAGTAGTCTGGATACAGGAATTGTTAGATTTATCACGTAAAACTATGTTATGCTGCCCCTGGGAAGGAACTGAGGACTTGGCCGAGGAGCAAAGTTACAGCTTCAGCATCAAACATGGTGGGAAAGCTAACAGGGACGATGTACCTACTTAGAAATGGACAAGGTTACCACAGCTTTGGTCCGCAATTATTTCCAGCCTCACAATTTTTAACCAAAAAAGGTATCAACATGGGCCGAACTGGTTCTCTTGACCTGAAGATAAGTTGCAGGCTTCAGTAACTTCCAAAAGAGGAGAACTTGGGACACGGTCCATAGTCTTGAAAAATCTTAATGAGACGATAATCGGGTTTAAATGTTCAGTCCCTTGAAAGAAGGATCAGTTTTCATACGATTTATTGGTGTGATCAGCACACAGAGAGAGCCAGAGAGAAAAAAAACAAAAAAAAAAACAAAAAAAAAAAAAGAGTGACAGGCTGCAGTATGATTCATGATTTGAGTCCAATACTGCCAAAAGAATTCAGCTCAAGGAAATTACTAAATGTTTATAATATGGACATTTAGCATCTCTCTCTGCCTTTCTTCCTCAATGTCTGCTGTTTGCCTTTGGCAGGAAACTGATAATTGACAGATGACTTTGCATATTGTTATTACCATGCTGAATTTCCAGTTTATTGTTTTTGGAGTATTTTGCAGTAAGCAACTGACCAGAAATTGAACATATTTTTACAACATCCATTTGCAGTACTTCAGGGTAATCAACCCCTTCAGGCTTATCGTGTGTCTTCATCAATCAAAATTAACAAATGAGTTTAGCTCTGATCTCTTATGAAAACGGGCAGGGGCCTCACCTTCAGTGTAATAAACGTGATTAAAGACACAGTTTAACACAGCATTTAAAGTTTTACTCATATTTGATGTTTTATAGCCCTTGTTTTATTTTGTCACCCAGTCATTGTATTTCTGGCCGCTTGCGTCAGGTTGCACCAATCGGACCCCGCTATATTTAAAACCATTTCATCCACAAATCAAAACCTGTGAAACTCCACATAATCTGCTTTGACAAGTGAAACAATAAGTGAGATCTGTAGTGAGTGAGCGTTAGGCCCACAGAGAGAACGCGGACAAAAATAGACACAAAGAAAGGAAAGTACGGCACAATCGGGTTCAGACAACCCAACATGTTTGTGCAGCACAGAGCTTTTCAGCATTTAAAGATCATTTATCTGTTGACAAAACCAGGTATGAGTGAAACGTGCAGTGATCTTTAACTGCGTAATTACAGACGGTTTACATTTTTGTTAAAATAACATGAGTATCAAATGATAACAGTTTAAAAACTGTGAAATATGTGCACCAGTAAATCTAAAACAAGACGTCAGCCGTGCTGGCTTTAAGAGGCTGTGCTTTAGCTAAATGCATGCTCGCAATGACAATGCTAGCATGCTGGTTTGAGCTAAAACAATACGGTGATTAACTGATCAGTCGTTTGACAGACAGACAAACAATGATGAGGATGAAAATGTATACAAAATATTCTTTGGTTACTGCTTCAGAGGGCGTGTGACCAAATAGCGTTTATAGCGGCTGAAAAGCGCTGGTAGGACACTGGGGAGCGCTTCATCAAAAAAGTGCTCCCACTGTGTGTGGATTTTTACTTCTGTGACCATATATCACCACTCTAACCCCCATTGTATGATAGACTGGCATCATCCCTTTGATTGTTGTTATCTATTTAGGCTACCATCTGTTCTGTCTGTTGTGTTTTTCGCCATGAGCCGGAGGACTGCCTGAAAAGGAGCGACAGTGACAAGATTTTCAACTAGAGATGCACAAAAAAGTCGAAGGGCTATGTGCAATTCTTTTTGGCATAATGGTGGTAAATCAGAATCGGAACCGTTTATTTCCCTGGTATGTTGAACATACAAGGAATTTGACATGACGGGAGGTGCATAACATTTAACAATCAACAACAATCAACACAGTGCAAAGTAGTAACATATTCAAATTTACAGATGAGTGGACATCAATATTTGTAACACATCTGTCAAATAATTGTCGAGTCATTTGAAACAAAACGACATGGTGGCACTATAGAAAAAGTCCCAACGATCAGCAAAGTCATAATCTAAGAACTATGAATGTATTCAGTAGAGTATATTTAAGTTAAAAATCAAACCTGCTGGTGGCGCCAGATGAAAAGTCAGGGAACCACAAAATCATAGTTTCATTCTCTGGAGACCATGAATGGCTGTGCAAAAATCGTACACACATCGTACTTCTATTGACCAAATTTCATTCCCATCCATAGAGCCACGCCACTCACACGGCTCAAAATCTACATCTATGCAAACTGTATTTAAAAAAAAAACACCAGGTCCCTCTTTCAAAACCGCTCCCTCTGTCCCTCGAGGTGGAAACATTAGTGATGTCTCTCAGGATGTTAGTAAGCATAACAGGCATACAGCACCAGGTTTTCCCCAGCATGATGCTCTACAGGCTTAATGCATTGCAATGCCATGTACAGACATGATTGATGTCAACACCTTCCTCTTAATCACCTGAGATGCATGCAGCCTCTTGACAGTCCGGCAGCCATTTTGGATTCTTCTCTAATGACTTGGGAAGACAGGTTGCAGATGATGTTAGCCGACGCCGGTCTCACGGATCACTACCAGTCTGTCAGTGATTAAGTGACTCATCTACCTCTAGTAAACAAACCCCCAGTAGAGCATCTTGCATCCATCAAAGGATGCCGTTGGCTCGCTCCGCTTATCTACCTTGGAAGGAATCCATCATACCTGTACACAACGGTGGATGCTGTGGTCTCTCGGGAGTCATCCTATAAACAAACGCATTGTGTTAAGACATGTGTAAAGGAAGCACTGTTCTTTTGACAGCAGAAAGGTATAGCATTCCCATATGCGTCTCGCTTCAGGGAAATGAAACTGAAGACTCTTGCAAGTTATTTAGTGACCTGATTTCTGGAGCTTCTACAACAAACTTGAAAAGTTGACAAAAAAAGAAAACTTTACAGTTTAAAATAAGTCTGTTTGGAAATGGTATATTTGTTTCAAAAAGTTGTATCTAAAGCCAGATTTTTTTTTATAGAACTGCTCAGAAAAATATAGTAATTAGAGACATTTGTAAAAATACAGCTGACAAACTGCTTTGAAAGCAGTTATGTTGCTTGAGACATACTATACACTTGAGGAAATCTTTTGTCACCCCCTCTAAGCCCCAATGTGTCTCAGCTTAGCAAAGGCCGTTCTGTACAAAACCCAAGCAAGGCACTTCAGTCTTTATTGATAGCTGCGTGAGTAGGACAAGTGTGGTGATGTAACAGATCTTTCTTGAATTGCATGGGCAGCATTGTTGGTCTGCACAAGCCCTGAGGCTCAGCTTGATTTCAGCAGATTCATTTAGCTTTCTCTCTTACGCAACACCATCTCAGCTTTCAAGCTGTCTCACTGATCTCAGGATCACCTTTGACTCCTTGCATGGGTGGCTAGCTACTGAACTGCACTCCCTTGATAAAAGCTTAGAGAGGAAACAACACCGCTCTAAAAAGGATCCTTCAAAATCAGAATGAGACCTGATGGCAGGAAAGCTGTTTGGCAGCAGGTTGCACTGAGAGAACAGAAAAGGCAATGATGGATAGCAGCTGTGATGAATTCCTTAATCGAGTGTGTAAGGATGTAAAAGATCACACAGACACAAACGGTGTTTGATGCATATTATCCACAGGATCAAAACAACAACAAACTTCTGACTGTAACCCTGCTAAAATGGATCACTTTCATAGTAGGTCATCACTATCGAATGAAAAATAAATAGAAATAGTTTATCTTCATCACGATTTCAGAATGAATTTCTTAGAAATACTCTCCCCAGGAAGGATCATAAAAACAATTAGTTGAAGCAAAAATAATCAAACCACTAAAATGTTTGAGGAGAAAAGCAATGACGCATTGTGCCTGTAACACTGGCTTCAGGAGACGTTTATACTCAGGTGGCGGCTCGCAGAAAAAGTGTGACACATGTGGTAATGTGTGCCGACATGTGAGCGCTTTCATAACTAATCAATGGAATATTTAAGATCAGGAAGCTATTCGCAGAAAGGACGTGATCAGATAAAGTTATGCTCAGTACATGGTCTTAAAATAAGCGAGACTGAAGGCTGATTGCTCTGAGCTGATGGTTGTGTCAGCTGGGGAATGAGGTCACATCACAAGAATGGTTCAGCTGAGAGAAACAATGTTTAGGGAAGTGGGGATCTGTTCTCACTACTCATATATACCTCTATTTCCTCAAAGAAGGATTCTCAAAAAGTTGGGGGTCTCACAAAAGACAGATTAACAACAGAAAGGTTGAATTCGGAGCAGCAGATATCGTGATATCCTGACTTTTAGTCCCTCGTTTGGGTCACACTCCAGAACTTTGAATCCTACAATTCCCATAATGCAACGTAATACCATCTTTCCTTAATGGTAAATGCCCATATCTTTCAAACCCCACATCTCAGTTTGCAACGCAGCCTTTAATGCGGAATATGAAATCTCAAGCCCAGGTCAAAATATAAATCTTATAAATGCAAAACCTGCAAAAATAAGCGTTAATCAACCACCCAAATTCAACCACCAACTTTATGCTTTATAGTAGCACAACTGTCAGAACTGAGGACTGAGACAAGGACAGAGACAAGCTCACCAAGGGAGCACTGCAGTCCGAAAGCAGCTACAGATGAGTAGAAGGATCGTTAACAGTTTTCTTTGTTGTTGAATAGGACAAAACAAGTAACTCTTCATGAAAGACATCATATCTCTCTCTCTCCCTCACTCACTCACACACACAAACACACGTCCCTCGGCACCTGAAAATAATGGATTGTGAAGCGCTTTTTCACCTCATGAAAGTAATACCTCTGAGGTCCAACCGGTCGACCAACCCGACCAGAAGGTGTCAGCCCAAGCTGCAATCCTAAATCGATGGGAATACACCTTTAAAAATGTCCCTTCAGAGCCATAGAAGATAGAAGACATTACACAACTGTCTCACGAACTGAGTGCTACTCTTTGTGACAAGTAAACTGATCCGCATGTGTACAATTGGTGGAGTGCCCCTTTAAGAAACCTTAAGCTCTTGAAACACATTATCCGGCTGACACAGCAATCTATATAACTTAAGTCAACAAGTCTATCTCAACTTATTTTCTCTCATATTTTTACTGTCTAGCACATTTATCTCAAAAGCCAAATCAAGGTCACCTCACCAAGCCATTCTCTACACTCCACAGAGCTCATTCACAGCTCCACGCTCCATTTGTCTCCTGTAAAAGAAAACAACTGCAGCAGATCTGTAACTCCCACCTGGACAGATCGTGTGATAACAAGCACACAACAGGTGATATTTGGCTCAATCTATCAGCCGGTGCAGCATTAATATCAGACCCAAGTGTAAGCATCATTAAGAAACTAAATGCACCCTTCTGTTGAAGGAAAATATGCAAATGTGCCAGTTTGCAACACCAGACTTTGATGTGTCCGCCCATATTTCAGAGACTAAGTGTTTGCTGAAGTTCAGCCAAACTGCCGAGACAATACTGGGCCTTTGAGATATACCACGCTCTCCAGGAGTGAAGCTCTCGGGCTACAGAGGAAAGCTGATAGCCAAGTGATCCTTGAGCTTGACTGAGGGCCGAGGCTTTTCGGTTTAAACCATCAATGTGGGGATGAAGGTGATCGATGTGGGAAAACCAGAGTAGAAACAGTGGGATTTAGGGCTGCCAGCCTCATTCACAGGCACAGATTACATGACCTACGACTAAACATTAAGGGATATCTTCATTTTAATTGTAAAATGGATCCACAGAGTGGGGCTTTCCTCTGGTTTGACTGCTTAGAAAAAAAAAAAAAAAAAATCACCCCAGACATGTAATTCCCTGACATCATCCCTCCTCTTTGTGCGTCCTCTTGGGATGACCAACACACTCTTGTTCTTCAACAAGAGCTGTGTGCTGATCAGCACCACAAGGCCAGTGAACCCCAGATAGTGGCACTCTGGTGCTGGATACCAAACGGCCCATCACGAGATAGCATGGTTCTCGCTGTCAACCACACGGGGAGAAATGAGGTTAAATGGCACTATCTACACAATATGGGAGCCTCCTCTATTGTTATTAATAGTGCTGACAGCCTCTATTCTTTGGAGACAGGCTGCGTAATTCTTGGAAATGGTTATAAATAAGTACTGAGGCGTCCACAAGGATCCCCATTTATCTATTTTGCATAGTTTTGTATTGTTTTCCAAAATAGAGACAGCTGTTTTTGATGCATGATGTGTTTCATAAATGCATCTCAGTGTACCATCCAAACATACTTCAGTGGGAGTGAAAAACTGCTGTTAATAATTGTGGAGGACCTGTTTGCTCTTAATTTCTTTGATGTAATGACCCTTTAAACAGCACATAGAACTTGTTTGAGCAGACTTCAGACATTTTGAAATTCCCCCTCCAGGGAAATGTCTTTGATATTAACGACCGTGGTAACTATACAATCGAGCTAATCTTTCACCATCTTTTTCCACTGAGCTATTTGGTGAAAGTTGGAAAAGTGGAGCAGCTGTATGTAACATCACCTTTTAACCACTCGCACTGAAAAAACATTAGATGCAGAAAGGTTTCTAGTGGTGATGCATTATAGCAACAAGACTCTGTGAGGTCTATGCTGATGTTTAATGCTATACAGCATTAAACATCTGCATGCTAACATGCTGATGTTTAATACTGTATAGTTGATGTAGTTGTTGCTATTGTTGCTATGCTTCACATTTTAGCACCAAACACAAAGTACAGCTGATGCCGATAGGAATGTCAAGAGTTTTTGCAGATATAGAAGTGTTGGCAAATTGTGATTCAGAGGACCACTAAAGTCAATGAGATTCATCTTCTGGGGACCATGCATGTTAGTACCAAATTTCTTGGAAATCCTTAAAAGTCATTGAGATATTAGTCAGGACCGACAGACTGACATTGCCATACCCAGAGGTAAGATGCAAGCATGGATAAAGATCTCTTGTGCTAAGTTCACAATTCTAACAGTAAATATTTCCTGGAAAGGACCTGGTTTTGTATGCATGACTCACCTAGCAGCTGGATCCCCCTTGTGAGGCCGTAGATGTCTATGAGAGCCCACAGCGGTTCAGAGATATGTACCCCGCTGAAGAACAGCATTGGGCTGGAGTCGTCGATGCGGTAAAACACCCGGCCCTTCTTGTCCACCCAGAAGGAGATGACGTTTCCCTCGTTGGAGAGCTCCTCCGGCAGGGCTTTTGCCCAGAAGCCGCTCTGTGAAACCAGGTCGGGGCAGGCGTACTTTGGCAAAGTGTCTGGGTTGATCCTCGATGGGTCTTTGGATGTAAAACCAAGACGCAGAGCACCGCTCCAGCAGCACTGCTTTTTAGTGATCTGGAGAATACATATTTTTGATTCATGAAAATGTACTTTCTGTTGTGTAAAACACAAGGTAAAAAGACAGCCGTGCTAGAGGCTCTATGAGGCGGAATTTTGGCACATGCAGTACTTTGAGCTAAATGCTAAAATCAGCATCCTTACATGTTCCAACGCTAACATTCTGATGTATAGCAAGTATAAATAACTTGAGTTTAACCGGTGTAACTAACAATTTCAAGGTTCATTATCTTATTTTAATGTGATAGCATTTAATATGGGCTCATAAGCACCAAACACAAAGAGGATGATAAGAATGTCATTATTTTTGCAGTTATTTAGTCAAAAACCTTTTGGACAAATTCAAATTGTTACCTGATTTACGCTATATTAAACCAAAGTTTCTACATTTCATCGTGAAGGGGACTTCAATGTCTGTACCATATTTCATGGCAATTCATCCAATAGTTGCTAGATAATCCTGAGATATTTCAGTTTAGACCAACACACAGACCAACATAGCCATCCATAGTGTCAAGCTGTTAGTTTGATTCAAATTGATTTTTAGCTAACACAAGTTCTCTTGGTATGTTTATCACCTGCAAACGATTTTTTGTCTTCTTTTGAGCCTCTATTTACTTTGCATTTACCGTGCCAGATAACAGTGTTCCTCACATGGCAATGCTTGCCCTGCTCTCTCACTTTCGAGTCTTAGATGGCCCGATAGGTGAAGTGGAAACTTGATCTAAGCTGCTGCTGCTTTGGCCCACACAAGTGCAGAGAAAAGACACAAATACAAAACAGGGGACAGCAAAGATGGGGGATGAAGAGAGAGAAAGAGAGAGAGAAAGGGAGGGAGGAGAAAAATGAAAATATGCTGAGGAAATGAAAGAGTGAATGAGAGAGAAATGATTTGAACCTACTTATCACAGTCACAATTAGCGTCCTAATTAAATTTAAATTTGGTAAAACGGGCCTGACATTTAAAGAAAAAAAAAAAAAAGATAGAGTTTTTCAGTTCATTCTTCATTAGCCGTCGCATTTGTTTCCATTATGAGAACTTCCTACATTTGCGTTTTGTCACAATAGTTTCTATCAATGCCCCATTTAGAAGTCTATTGATTTCAATTATATTTTTATATAGTTACTCATGCTGGGATCTTTCAGTTGACCTCATATTGTAATTTTTCGACTGTAGCTTGTACTCTCAAAACATGGTCAGATTGAAAATATACTATTATTTGCAACTCGGACACAGCTATAGTTTTACCTTCAGTCGAACTTGTTCATACACAGCGATAGGTCTGTTGCTGAAGGTGATGGCGTTGCAGAAGCTGGCTTGTCTCTTGACGGTCCTCTGCGACATGTCCATGACGATCTGCGAGCCCTTAGTGCTGGGATGGAAGAGGAGAGGGAAGGAGGACAAACTTCCACACGGCTGGATGGGTAGGCAGCGCTTGGGTTTGTGGTGGCATCGGTGAGATGTGGCGGGAAACGGCCCGTTCAGAGAATCTATGTGGGGAAAGAAAAGTGATTGCTTGTTAAGTCTGGCCCACAGGTGGGGAGAAGAAAATACATGACTGAATGGATTCTTCTTGGGACACAATTTACAGTAAAATAGCCAGATTTTAGATTAGATTAGACTATTAGATTACACAGTCTGGACCACCACAGGCTTCATTTTATATACTGTATATTCTAACATTGGGAGGTGGACTCCTGGTGACCTGCTGTCACATGTCATTTACTCTCACATATCTCATCTGTTTCTGTGACATCCAATTAAGTCAAAATGAATTCAAATAATCTACTTGGGCTCTGTTTTCAGTTTATCAAGGTAGCACAGTGCAACCATACATCTACTGTACTGTAGACATGAAAGAACAATGTGCAAGGTAAATTACATGCAAAAGTGTCCTTGGATGGGAAAAAAAATACTCTTTGTTATTCTGCTTATTCTTTATAAGAATAAGCTGAATATTACACATCACCGTGCTTGAACACATTTGTACAACAATCAGTAGTGAGGCAGAAATGTAGGATAAAGAAAACAAAAATGAGTAGCTAAAATGTAAGGGGGGCTTCTAACTTCATCTCCAACAGCTGAATTATCGCTGCAGAAAGCAAACTTCAAGATGTTACAGGAGTTCTCGATGCGTGTATGTTCAGCTGGCTGTATATTCAAGGCTACTCTTAAAATGGCGAGGCATGGCTGTTGCATATTTCCAGTTGTGGCTCATGTTTTAAAGGGTGTATATTAATCACAGTATTTTTGCCTGCGGGTCAACTACACACTACCTGCCTTATCAGAACGGGGGGGGGGGGGGGGGAGAAAATCACGATTTGTAATTGAGGTTTTGGGACATTTATCATGTTCTTCCTGGCCAGAAAGTAGCGAAATCAGAGCTGACTCAGATGGGAACCCTTGACTCATAGCGTGCAGCAGAGCTTTTCCCGTGTGAAAATGCGAGAATGATGACTGATCCCACTTAAGAGAGCAAAACATCTTCTTGGGTGTCAGAAAGAGGAGTTTGCTCAATGTCATCATGAGCCTGTTTTCACACTCACTCCCTTTCACGAGGACCAACTCTCCCTATTTGTGTTTTCACAGTTCTCTTCAAAGCACAAAACCAAGGTCACGGTGGTGTTGGTTCTCACAGACATTGGGATCTCATTAAATGTAAGGCAGGATTATTCAGACTTGATGGATGACATGGTCAAATATAATCTCATCAAGCGATTTGATACAGTTTTCTGTACGACAAGTCCTCTCTACAATGCCATGTGAAGCCAATGTGCCCAGATTGAAATCCAAATAAATAATTCAGGCCTCATTAACACTTCTTCGTCCTTGAGAACTGTTTGTATTTTCACACCTAAATTTGGAAGTCTGCGGAGGAGCTGCTGTGTTTGTTCGTGAGAGAAGCAGACTATATGAGCCACTGCTGAAAGACGACTATGCAGGCTTTCCTTTTGAGTGACCTTGGCGGGTCAAGAGGTTTGTATTGTACCCTGGAGACAAATCAATCAACACTGTCAGGATTGGCAGTGACTTCTGAGACCAGCTCTGATATAACGACACTATTGGATGTTAAAGTCTCTAATTTGTGGAGGTTAAACATAGGAACTAGGAGTCTTTCCCTTCACATTACAATCACAGATGCTCTGCCAAGTGTTCTGGGCTCAGTGCAGTGTATTTGTTAAGCTCTTTGCATGCTCTTGTCGCTGCAGAACAATGTTGAATTGTGCTCTGTGAACAACAGTGGTCTTAAATTAAGTCATAACAAATTCTTCAACCATATTGCATCCATGATGTCATGTCAGACGTGATGTCTTCTGGAAAACAAAACAGGACTTATTGTACTCCATTAACGACCAGGCCCAAGACTGGATAGTGCATTTCCTGTAAAGTCTGAAAACACGAGCTACACCTCACGGGCCTTGTGCTTTACCATCTAACAAAGAGTCCAATAACATCTTTCTTTTTCACTACATTGAGATCATTTCTGCTGCTTTGAAATTGAATTCTCCAGTCTGTTTTCTATTTTACATCCCAGGCATCTTGGGTTTACAGCATTCAGAGCACACAGAGGACTTTATTAACTATGAATGAAGTTGGATAAGTAAACAAATGAAACAATAAAAATAGCACATTTGATTGAATGTAAATGACAGCTGGTTAGAGCCAAAAGAGCTGATGATAGAGTGGCTGTTAAAGTGTGTTTAAAAAGTCACGCAACCTGACGGAGACATCGGGGTAAACAGTGACCAGAGCCCTGTCACGATAAAAGAGAGGTGCCATGACGAATGTCAGATGAGCCAACTTAAGGAAGGATAATGTTACTTAATGCACCACCGCACACAACCTGACTGCCTTTGCTGTCATTAATTGGATAGGACAAACATTGCAGAGACAAAGAGTGGCCCTGGCCAGTGTCACCTGGCCTCTTACGCTCTTACTCTGTGTTTTATCCCCGGGCTCGGTCTCACTAAGAGGAGCCCCAGCAGAGGCCCCAATGTGGTGTGATGTTCGTACGGCGGCTCGGTGGCCCCTCTCTCACAACACAAGCACTCACAGGAAGCATCCGACAGAGCCAAAGGGAATGTATACGTTTTTAGCTATTGCAAATATGTCAGAGCTTGTGTGGTTTCAGTACAATGATTCTTATACAACACTAGTAACGTTTTAAACGTTTTCTATCCCATATGTATTGCTGTGTATCAGTCCTGTTACTTTTACAATACTGTTCATTTTTCATCTGGTGACATGTTGTGAATTATACTCTAAAATAGAAAAGACGTCCGCCCTGATGGTCTCCCCAGTTGACTGTTTCCTTCACAGGCAGCATTGTGTTTTGTAAATGATAGAAGAGTATTATAATGGTGGACAAAGTTTGGGGCCTGTGGAAAAAAGTCCATAAATACATTTTCAGTGGACAAATCTGTTGGAAGCAATTGAAAGTTAGTTGATATCTTGGACTTTAAAGAGATTTGTTTTTAGTCTTTTTATCTTCCAGGCTAACAGGTATGTACATATTGTAATTTACTGTACTGTAAGGTTTAGGGCTGCAACTAACAATTATTTTCGTTATATATTCATCAGAGATTATTTTCTCGAATAGTGGATTGATCATTTGGTCGAGAAAACTCAAGGTGACGTCAACAGTCAGAAACCCAAAGATTGTCATCATACAGGACAAAGAAAAAAAATGTTTACGAGCTGGAACCAGGAAAGTATTAACTATCTAGTAATATTAATAATGAACCATCAGTGCTACTTGTTTTGGAGCTATTTTATAAACCAGGGGGGACACAAGCCAAACGTGAAGCACAGTTTTTGAGCTAGCGAATCCAATGTTACTTGTAATCTCAACGCTATGATCATTTAAAGACTTCACTCACACACTCAAAACATAAAAAGAATCCCCTTTCTTGTAAAATGGTTCAACCTCTGTGCCAACTTCACACTGTGATGTCTAAACTGCAGTAATACAATCATGCAGTTTGCCAAATGGGGAGAGCTGAAAGGGGCCCTGCAACATGACAGGGATGACACATTCAGGGCCCTGACTGAGCTCTTGTCAGAGGGCCAAGGATTTCTAGTAGGACGTTTTCAGGAAAAAGCAGTATTCTCATATTTAAGAAGCAAGAACTAGAGAACACTTTGCATCTTTGCTTTAAAAACCTAAGTGATTAAATAATGATAAAAATAGTTGATGACTAATTGTCTGACCATCGAGTTGTCAGAATATAAAACAAACTAATTTTGCACATTTGAATTGCATTACAAAAAATAAGTTCAGGTATACATGTTGAATGTATCACTTACAGAAAGCAAATGAAAACAGACATTATTATTGTCTTGGCAAATAACGAATGAGTAACTCAGGAAATAAAACCCTAAATTGTGTGTTGCATTAGCTAGAGAGTGTCTGCAAGAAAATCTAATGTCTGAAATGTGAAAATGGATAAATAAAAACGTCCAATGCACCACTTTGATACATGTATGATAGCCAAGTGAGTAGAAAGATACAAGGACATAAAGCTGTGACACAGTTTACTAACATGGAGGCATTCAGGAAGCCTGTGAGTGTGTCACTTTCAAACAAATAACTAACCATGTGGGAAAAGTTATGAACAAACTTCACTTTATCCTTTCTGACCTCTTTTAATTGCACTGTAGGCCAGATTCACCAGGTAGAAGAACACTATTGAGAAACATCTCCGGGATGTTTATATAACATGATAATGTACAGGGTTATCAAATTGTCATTTCCTCCAGTCGTGACTTACAGAAGGTGGAAAAACTTGGCTTCTTTCACTTCTCAGTTATTTTAGTCAACCAGGACGCCTACAGTTTTCATGCAGACAGGCTTGAGGCTGCACAAGCACGCTTCCAACTCGATTACATCGTCTCCTATACTAATATAATCACTTGCTTCATTAGTAATATAGAATCAATACCCGTGATGCCAGATGTGCTTACCGTAGAAGGTATTCCTGGTGATCTGACCTCCCATGGCTGGATGCAAGGTGCGTTCACCTTCCTCTCTTAACTACCCGGCGGGATCCACAGTATTCACACTCAGCTGTGCGTCATCAGCGGCGACATTATAACGAACACGAGGGCGTTCGCGTAAAAAAGTCCCGACAGTCGCTCAGCGGCAGGTTGTGTCCGTCCAAAGCCTCGTCGACATGAAGCAGCAGACAGCAGATCGGGCGCTCTGCGGCTCGCTCCACTCCGTGCAGAGATCACGCTGAAATTAACATACAAGGTGGTGGAGGTGGGGCTTCCCGGGACTATTAACGCTGTGACTACCAAAGAGGGGACATCTCCAGATCCGTCTACAAAGCAATGACACGCTATCATTATTGACAGGACTCAGAGGACACTTATCTTCCCCTTACATACATTTTAGACCTCTGTAGAGACTCACGAGATGACGGGTTTTCTGCCTTTATGTTTGCAGTCACCAATCAAGAATGTCCTGTCTTTCCATGGTCCCTGTAGTCTTTCCCTGAAGATGCACAGTCTCCATAAAACAGCTTTTAACACACACCTGTTGAGAGGACTAACCTATTTGCTGCCCCCACCTACTTTCACTTTCAAAATACAGGGTAGTATTTGTCTTTGTTTACATTACAATGAAACTGAGATGTTGTCAGTAGATGGGAAGATAAAAGTGCAGGGAAGGAAAATATTCTTTATTACTTTGGCAGAAACCCACTGAAACTGTTTTCAAGGACCCATCTGGAAGCTGACCGATGATACAGAGATGTCCCACTTCTGGATGTTTATTCCAACCCGCTGAAGGTTTAAAGCTTTGCTGGTTTATGTTTATCTAAAGCAGAATCTTTACTCAACATAGTGTTTTAGGATTTGAATTTAAATGCTAATAGATTATATGACTTGTGTTGGCGGTGAAGTTGTGGAGACTGTAACATTTATATTCATATCCCTTTACATCCGGGGTTTCTTTGATGACTAAGTGCCAATTTAGTGATCGAGCAAATTATTCAGGGACAATGCACAAATAAAACGAAATATACAATATAACCTCATGATGAGTGTTTACTTAACATTGAGATGCCAGAATGCACCGAATCCACCTCTTTGCAGATATTTGCAGAGGCTACTAAGAAGGGGAGGTATTGAAATGGTTCGCGGATGCTGAAAATATAATGCATGCATTTTTATGTCACGCTAATGGGCCGCACAACATGTTTCTGAGGACCACCATTGGCCCGCGGGCCGCAGTTTGAGAAACTATGATTTACATTATGTGCAACATTTGAAAAGTTCAAATTTTAGAGGTTGGCTAAATTAAATCTGACTTAAATGAGTTTACCTCTAAAACAGATGCACTTCCTCTTTTCTTTTAAAGTAAAGGAGCAACTTGTTCGGGCTCCAGAGGTTCAGAGTTGGCTCGATGGCCCTCGTTCCCATCGGGCACCTCTTAGGATCTGCCTTGTCGCTTTAGTGTTTACATAACGTGTGTCAGCAGCCAGGCCTGTGAGACACTGTATTGGCTCAGTAGCATGAGCTATATTTTCATGTTGTTTATACAAACTGATTACGGTTTACGTCTGTAAGCAATTTGCAATGAGGGTTAAGCCATACAAGTGGGTTTGGTGTATGGGGGGGGGGTGTCTATTCAGCATATTACATAGTGATTATCTATGAAAAGTTGACAAACTGATTTCATTCGTCACCGGAAATTGAGATGAACCAAAAATGTCAAAGCAAAAAGTGTGAACAGAACACTTAGGAATTTATGGCGTGGACCCTGTAGCTATCACAGTCATGCTTAACGGAGTTTGACATGCCACCTGATCGCGGGGCTCTCAAAATCTGATTGGCTTTTCTGTAATACAAGGAGAAGGGTTGTTCACCGTGAAATAATAAAAGATGACCTACAGTAATATCAAAGCAGCATGCCACTAATCATGCACTGAGGAATGTAGCCAAATATCTGGCAATAGTAAAAAATCAATTGCAAAACACAAAAAGTATTTTTGTCTGAATGCAGCCTTGTATTGTGTCAAACCAGAAGACATGCTGTCATCACATTGCTAAAGGGTATGTAGATACTTCCTAGTGCATTCATTTTTACAGTGACGTATCATTTTAAATCTTTTTGTGGTAAATTTGGTCATTCATTTTGCATCTCTTTGTAGGAGTTTTGCTTTCTCGTTGGTTCTTTGAGCCGTATTGCACTCAGTTTGCATCTCTTTCTGGTTGTTTTGGGTCTTATTCTGGTCGTTTTAAGTCTCTTTCTGGATGTTTTGTGTGTTTTTGGTGTTATTTTACGCCTCTTTTTTGTATATTTAGCATCTCTTCTTTGAAAATTTGCATCTCTTTTATCACTTTGTGCATTTTTGGTTTCAGTTTGCATCTCTTTGTGGTAGTTTTGTGTCTTTCTGTGGTCATTTTGTATCTCTTTGTAGTCGTTTTGTGTCTTTTTGCATCTCTTCCTGGTCGTTTTCTTCTCCTTGTAGTAATTCTATTGACTTTCTATCATGAAATGTTTACTTTCTGGGCACAGGCCCAAGAGGTTGGGGGGGCCGCTGGGCTTGTGCCGATTAGGCCATTTCAGTAATCGATCCACACATGAAAGTCACAGAATTTGCTGTTATTCAAATACCATTATATTCTCATCACCTTTTAGAAGTATTATTATTACCTAGGATCTTTGTTAAATAGCTTTGCACCTTTCGCTCAGAATTGAATATACACTTTATGCCCTGACAGAACAGACTGACACCTCCTCCCACAATAGATTATTTGTAGATGGGCGCCTGGCAGGCAGCAGCTGCCTGGTGGGGTGTGCTGGCGTGGGGCCTCCGCGGACATCTTGACAACCTTGTTCGAGGCAGCCGTGTGCACGCTTGCTCTCTTCTGGGATGATGATGTTGGAACAAAAACACCATTCAACTCAGAGCTTGGCCCCTCGCCCTGCAGCCATATGCAAAACATTACAAAGCAACACAAGATCATCATATGATCCTCACCAGGCAGGCGTCAGCAGAAAAGGAACTGCACCCGGCAGGCATGTATCAAAGGTGAAATCAAGTTGTCACATAGCATGTAAAAGTGACATCGGCATCAGGAAGACACCAGGGGAAAGGTTATCGATCATGAGATTGTCATCAGGCAAAGTTTAGCTGGAAGGGAATCACACTCAACATTCATTTAGAATTACAGAATCCATTGTATTTATTGGCAAAGTATGCTGTCAGAAAGAATTTTGACTTTTCTTACTTTCTCACTTTGATAGAGAGTTGTCCAGAGGCTTCAGCTGTTTTTGAGCAAATGGATGTAGATCTAACAAGAAGAACATAAAAGCATTATGAGCTTGGTTAGGATTGTATTTGGCCTGGCGTTCAGCGGTGTGCAGTGATCCAGAGACTGTGGTACTGAAGGATCATCATTATGATGTGTTTGAAGAAGGACTAGGAATTGACTCCCTAAGAAGTCCTGTATCCTGTAAGATAAAATAGTGCAACATTTAGTCATCTCTTTAAACATTCACCGTATAGCCCGTCATCCACACCGGTGTTGCTTTGCCTTCCTCTAAGGGTAATTGCTGTTGACGTGTAATCAAGATGGATAAACGCACCCAACAGCACAACTTGACACACTGACTCCTGGGTCAGGACGAATGTTTTCCATGTAGGGTAACCGAGTGGCAGGACCACAGGGAAGATGAATGTAGTGCTGTCAAAATACTTACAGCGACTATATTTGATTGGTAACACTATTTTTAGTTATACTGTGCTTTACTGGGTACGTGTCTGCAGAAGTTACGGGACATTTCTTCATGGCAAACTTTATATGACTGGCAAAGATGGAATTATTTGGTATATTATTTTTGGAAATAAATACATTTGGAATTTATTGTTGATCAATCTTTGTACTGTCAACGTACACTTGCACCACTCGCATGTACGGTTTTATTGTTGCAATTCCGTTTTGGTTGGATTAAATCTGTTTAAGACACAGATCTGAAGACTGAGACGTGACTTGGACTTGACTGCAACTCAAGACTTGGCTCGACTTGACACCTAAAGCACATTCAACATTTGCATCTCAAATCATTTTGGCCAGGTATAATTGCCTCTGCTTATCATCATTTGCTATACTATAAAATAAATGTATCATTATCTTCTCACCCACACGTTAAATCAAAATTCTGGTGACATATAAAATAACTGATACATGGATGCTGATTTAGCCCCCACAGCTCCATCGCAGCCTTTTCCCAGACAGCTGACATTAAAAGAGCCGTTCTTTTACAGCCACAATCCTGAATAAAATAAACATCACATTTCTCAAACTAACTCATGGACCATAATAATCAGGTGTTTTTAGCCAAACAATTGCAATGCGGGTCCAGTCATTATCCCCTCTATTTTCCTCTATGAGTGTGCTTTGTTGTAAATAAAAGACAGTCCCACCATGTCGCCAGAGCACCGTTAGGGAGGAATATAATGAGGTATTCAGGGAGATTTGACCAACGTTTTATGTTGGTTTTCTTTTCTTTCTGTCTGAATAGATGGTTCCAATAACATCAGGAGATTGGGGGATGACAGCGGCTGATTCGTCTGCGGCTGTCAGTCAAAAGTTGACTGGAGTTGTGACTGGCATGGGGTGAGCAGAAAATGACAGATTTCATCCTGAAAAAATCCAAATTTTTCTTTAGTTGACTTTGAACATGGCAGTTTTTAAATATATGTAGGTCTACATACAGTAGGCTATATATTATAAAGTTCTGTATTGCACTGTTTTTGTGCTCAGAGCAAGTCCCTAACTATACTATACTATACACCAAAGACAGAGAGTAGGAGGCTAACTTACAGAAGTTGATACAAAAAGGGTTTGAAGGCTGTTTTTGAACAATCTGTTTTTCAGATATAAGCGGTGTAAAACCTTGGTGTTGTGCTTTTTAAAGCTGAGTATTAATCATTGTCATGGACCTTACATGAAATAAAATAAAAAAACATTTAAATATGCACTCTATGTTTTGGGAAAACGCAATATATACTAATTTCATTTAATATGTTAATCTTAAATGCAAACATAGGATTTAAAGATTATGTTAACTTAATCGCATAAAATCACATGACTTCCACGAGAGTCTGAGGCTGCGTAGCACGCAGTTAGCCTCCTACTATAGGCTAGATAGCTCTAGCTAAGGCTGTCTCGCTAGTCGTAGCAAGCCAGAGTGTAGTTTTTACCTCTCTTTGTTTACTAGTTCTTCAAAATCTGTAAATGCTGCCCACGAAAATTACACATATCTGGCACAATACTTTTCAATGGTTGGGTGACATGTCAAATAATCAGATTCTGTTCTTAACTTTGACCAAATATTTAGTTTTTGCATTTTGGCTTTGTTAGGGCGATAGTGCTCTAGGATTGTTTCTATGTTTACAGTGTTTACAATGCTTCTCTTGGAAGTAGAATTGCAATTTGAGATGTTTCTTTGTAGCTATAGTTCTGCTAAATTGATGTTTTTATATTTCCATTGTGTGGATACTGTAAATACAAGCTTGTTGCATGTTTTGCAGATCCTAAGAAATGTTGCTGCATGTGAGTATTTTAGCTTTACCTGAGGAACAATATATATATTTTTATTGATTTACTGTAACCCTTGGGTTTGGTTCAAATTAGTTTAACTTGTTCCGCACTGTTTGGTATCCCAAAGACCCACAACTGTAGGCCTAAAAATAATAATATTGAAAGAAAGAAGAAGAAAAAACAAAGCAACATTGCTAATTCATTCAAAAATGTTTTCTTTCTCCTGAAAATCTGGTGATGAAGTTATTAAATATGACAATATTTCATGTCTTAAATGGTATATAGGCCTTTTAATATGCTACAGTATATATATATATATATATATATATATATATATATATATATATATATACTCCTTTGTTTTGTATTACTTTGCCAAAAAGTAATACACATACTGAGAATACATTATGATATCCTACATAGTGACCTTAATTATGTTTGGGGTTAATTCGAGTCGTTAGACCTCTTATGAACAAGCTACTATAAAAGAGAAATCTAAATTGACTTATTTGGGGTAACTTTAAAATCTATTGTATACAACCACCTTTTACAGCTGACGTAAGTAGTACATTATTTTGTAGTGAACTTCTGAAACAAAAAAAAATACTGTTCATATTCAATTCTCATAAAATTAGGAAAAAAAGTATTAGGGCAATAAAACAATGTTGTGTGGGGGGTTTAAAAAGTTTCTCCAAAAGAAGTAAGAAGGGTTGCAAAAATGTTTAAAACATTATTTGATTATATTTCCTTTTTCTATTAATATCCTATTCCACAGTCACAAGCACTTAATTTATAATGGATTGTACATCTTGGGGTATATAGAAGAAACACTTCTATATTCCGATAATTCAGGCGGTTGTGAGGAACTTTAAGTGTTGTAATATCTGCTGACAGTGACTCTGCAGAATTATTGTGCATTTTTTGGGACAGTGGATTTTTGCCATCATGTGGAGCTCTGATCAATAACCAGATATGGTCGTTATGGAACATTTATTGGCGCTAGTGAAAACGGCATCTGAAAGCGGGTCTTCCATCATTTATATTGCTCATGGAGTTTTCAGATGATTACAATTGATCTCTTCCAAAGAGGATAAAATTCAAGGCAGATGGGAAAAAAAATCCTCATTAAAGACCCAGGATCATCGCAGTCATGGCTCTAATGCCAGTACGATTTTCATCATCATATCCACTGTGCAATTCAGTACAGTTTCCCATACAAATGTGAAACATTCAAAAACAATATGGTATAATTTTCTCATGGAACATAATGTATGCTGACCTAGAAAACCATGGAAAACTAATAGCAGACAGTGCTGAAGGACAGGGAGTTAACTAATTAGTGCTTAATTTTAATTTTAATTTTAATTGTGCGTTTACATCTGAGTACCACTGCAGTAGTTGTAGTTGACATCAAGTACCATCCATTCTACAGATGTTGTTTCATCACAGCAAATGAAATGAATTCAATGCAGCATATTATTTTTTTCATCTTTAAAAAGCACCTGCATCTTTCCGCTGAGGAGGAACTGAATAGATGCAGTAAAGCAAGGACAAGTCTCAGAGCCCATTAATCCAGCTACTTACTTTTGTTGTTTGGTTATGTAATGATGGTGAGTAGTCATTTTTGAATCACATGTTTTCTACTTAGCATTGAAACCCCAGGACATCTTAGACCTGCTGTACTATGAAGGAAATGTATTATAAACTGTTTAAACCTTCACTAGTATAGAGCCTGTAAAGCATTGCTGGAGCAGAGTGTGACTGCAAACATGCTGGAACGTTAACTGAAGCAAAAAGTAAACCAACTGTTAACCATGCAAGTTTATAATGAAATAGGACATTTATAATCAATAAATATTTGAGGTGGTCCCTCCAGCTTCAGCCTAATGCATAATTAAAGCATGTTATATGAATTCATAATGATGTAATGACAATAGAGGACATAAAACAAACACTGACTGTCTGTATTTGCATTTATGAGGTGTAACACATTGACCTCATATTGCTGCTCAGGGCGTATTTCATTAAAACACAACCATATGGAGCATTGGACAGCTTTCAACTACTTGTCAGTGCGGAATTTTCTGTTGAAAAATGACAGTAAAGCTGAATTTAAAGGTTCTCTCAACAACCAGGGCATTAATATAGCAGCAAAAAACAATTTGTTCTGTAAAGATATAGTGGAGTAATGTCTACCTGAGCAGAGAATGAAGTTGATCTCCCTCTCTGAATGTTGTAATCCAGTTTATCTGTGCTTTGTTTACCTATTTTGGCTGACCACACCTGCCTTTTATTGCATGTTAGTGCATGTGAGCGCGCCCCCATGGGCTAGCCAAGCGCTCATATGACAGTTACAGACCAACAGCATGGCCGCGGAAGATAGTGGCCACTCTCCAGTTCACTCTCAGATTAACACGGTTAGGTCTGTCAGCACTGTTCTCCTTGTTTGCACTTTTAGTGCCGTTAGCACTGTTATCTGCAAGCGGCCGGCTCTCCTAAAAGCCCTTGAGAGGATTTAGATATGTTTCAAATTTTGTTTTTAGCATCTTTAGGTCTGATCTTGTTCATTTACACCCAACAACATGCAATTATGTCATTTCAGAGGAAGACATGGAGTCACAAATTCAACTTGATATTTGATATTTCTTCTGTATGAATGGACATGAGGTGGTGCTGTAAGAATCAAGAGTCATAGTCAGAGCGTTATAATACATGAATGAATCTTCTGGGGACAAGGCACGCTCACAGTAAAGTTATATATTGACCTATTTAGTAGTGTTAGAGCTCAACAAACATTCAAAATGCATCTGTGTGATATTTTCCCAGGATTTTGCATGAGTTCATGACATTTTATTTTACTGAGGTAATGGAAAAACCATGTTTCATCCCTCACGATTTAGCAGTTGCTAAAATGACTGCTTCATGCTTGAAAGAAACCCTTGAAAGACCTCAAGGATTGATGTCAGGGTTGGTGACTATGGAGGTGTCAAGAGAGTGTCTTGGTGAGACCAGTTTAATCTGACCCAGGATCTGATGATGTTTATTGATTTTTTTTGCATGTGCCCCAAAGGCAAAGACAAGTGATAACAAGGTTGGATCTTCATTAATTCGTTGGATATTCAATCGGACAAAGATGAACGTTGAATAAGGTTAATCAAGTTCAGTGAGCCAGTTGTCAATGACAAATACCATACGTGTTTTGAAAAGGGAGCTGATCCCTAGATCCCTGTTCCTATCCAATCCATCCTTTTTCATACTATATATTTTGCTTACATAATACAGTTTCTCAATGTGCACTTAACCTACGTAATTATGATTACCAGCTGATTACAGAAGCTCAGCAATAAGAAAAGATCACAGCTTTTCTTTAAAGATTCCTATTAAATGTAATCGTGTCCTATAATGTTTATTATGACAGTTGTGAAGAGAGAAGTGTCAGTATGGAGCTGTTGTGGGAGAATTTACTAGTAGTGTGTGGCGGTGTCTGAATCAGCAGGGACCCTGCCCTCTGCCTGTATTTCTCTTTATTTCTTTATTGTTTTCTGTGGTCTGGATTCTTCTGGACGTTACCAAAGATCAGTTGGACCCCACGTCGTTGTGTAACCCCCAGCCAATACGCAGGGTGTGCCCATGCTCATTCCCAGGTCAAACACAGCTGCTTAGTCACGACCCTTGGTGTACCGAGGCTCTCAGACCTCACAGCAGGATGAAGCGTCCTTTGAGCTGCATTCATTCAAAATCCGGAACCTACCCGCAGGTTTATGAAGAGTTGTGGATGTGTTTTTGTTGTACTTTAGAGCGTAACGGCCGTGAAACAATCAGAAAGTAACGTTTTATTGTTCTGATTCAAAGCGTTGTTCTCTCCAACGCCTGTCATTCACTTTCTAGCTCGCTCGACCACCACTGCGTTCTCTCTCCCTCTCTCTCTCTCTCTCTTACTTGTTTGCTTGCAAGCTTTTTGAGCTGGAAAAGAGGGACACATTTTGAATGCTGTGTTTACAAACAGCAACCGGCAATCTTGATGTATATTACACCTTCACGTTCTTAACCACAGAGGTACCATTAAAGGTGTGTTGAAGTTTCTTTCAGGTCCAATTCTGTGGCTGGTTCAGATGAGTTTTATTCACTGCACAGTGGAGACAGAAGTTCACAATAAAGCTGTAGAATACTCTCTGACCAGAGTGAGTTCTGGCCATGATTATATACAATAAATAACAGTTAAACAAAAGGTGTGGGTTGGGCTAAGCTTCGCAGGAAGGACAAGGGACCTTGAAACTATCAGCACCCAAGATGTGTATTCATTGTGAGTTGGGTCTGAGAACCCAACTCACAAGTCTGTAGTAGTGGATTTGCATGGGCTCAATAGAGGTCCGTTTTACAAAGCAAAAGGTGATTGACACATTAATGTGTGACCTCTTACAGGTCTGGTCTGGGCTCTCTTCACTATACCAAAAGGTTTCACTCACAGAGGTTTATTAATTAATGTAAAATAGTTTCTGTCTGCACAGGGGTTACTGTTACAGACAGAACTGACAGAAATACACAGGCAATATAAAGGAATACAGTTAATACAATTTAAAGATATAAAATGTTCTTCTACAGGTGCTATTGATAACATTGATAACATTCAGCTGCTAGATGTCACACTCTCCCTACCCCCCTCTATTGCATTCAGTGGTTTTCAGTTCTTTGCACGTGTATATTTCATGGTCGAGTGGAGCGTGGCTCAGGCAGACAGACTTAATTCATTTTGCAACATATAGCTATAAATTAGCTAAAGGTTTAGATTACTTTGTGTTTCAAGATTCATGTAACGTAATCTATTGTAATCTTAGGATAATGCCAGCTAGTTTTATCTTTTATCTTCTCCTCTAAGCAGTAGTGTAGTGCAGGGTATATGCAGGTATGCGGCGTGTACCTACTTATTTTTCTTTCACCCATCCACTTCATCTTTGTTCCAGATTATTTGAGGGAAACTATAAGGTTAGGTTACTGGATGCAACGTTCACTAATGCTAACCCAGCTAATCAGGGATTAAAGCTGTTATATTTCTCATTTTGACAATCTAACCAGTGACAACACGTTAGTTAAGGTTGTAAGGACTATGGTTGTTAGCAGTTGTTGCAATAGTTTGCAGTTGGTATAAATGCTGTAAAGGATTATTTGTGGAATGGACACAAATCAGTGGCATATTGTGATGAATCTGTGTGGTCAGGCGCACGTGACCGGCATTAAATGTGATGCAGAACTTATGTTTTGACGTCGGAAAGAAAATCGTGGTTGGGGTTAAAATATGTATACGTATGCTTACTATCTCACGTTAGTAAGGTACAGAAGTGACTTGAATAAGTCAATGTTTACTTGGTTTCACACGGGACGAGAACAGTGGTTCTCCCAGGTGAAAATCCTGTGCACATTTCATTTGTCATGTCAAGTATTTATAAAAAACTAAACACTGAACCCCATCTGGTCTGTTTCATTGATAGTCAAGTTGATCATTTACTGTAGACAGAACCGTAGAGAATATTTCAGTGTCCACATCCAACAACTGGGCTTTAGAGGTGATATCCATTTAAGGAGATTGTAACATTAGAGAAAGATAACAAATTACAGCTAAAATGTTGTCAAACATTTCTTAAGTTATTTGAAATTTCCAAGAGAAACCTAACAGACCTTGAAGGTTTCCCCCACTGCACAGTAATGCAGAGGGATTCACTGATGGCTTCAATCATTTCTCTTGAGGTAACGCACTGATTTAATACCATCTGGTGAGAATCACAGAGCTTTGGCAAGAAGTAACTTGGAAAGCATTTTGAATTATTGACATTTCCTTCCCAGCTTTATGTATTGGTTTGTAAAAATGACAAAAGAAGTATTATTTTTAGAGATTTAGGCTGCTATTTGCCAGAAATATTCTTGATCATGGCCCTTTGTATGTTTGTGAACAGGCATTTGTGGGTAGATGAGTGTGTAGAAGGGTATGTTGTGCACCACTCCTTTACCTATACTAAATGCATGTATGTCACACTGAACTGTAAGTGAAGAATAAAACGGTTCTCTTGACATTATATGAATATATCCAATGATGATAGGCCTATGTACAGATCTCTAAAGAGCAGGTATTAGCTTCTTTTTTTTAACGACGGTTTAAATACTTGGACCACTCGGTTGACTAATGTAGAGGACACAAATTGCGACACTGCAATCTTTCCGCTCCTACAGTACATAGATCCCTGCAAGTCAAGGTGGAGGGAGAAGCTAATGGAGCAAGGAGCCCAACCATGTCATCTCCCAGACAGGTTTACAAGGCGTAGTATACAAACTTTAAACTTCTTTCAACACACTTTCTGGAACTTACTGGCAAACACACCTGGACAACGAGCTGGAAACAGACTTTATGAGCTCAGAACATTTATTATTGTCCTCTAGGATATACACTGAAAATAGACATGTATCTGCAGTAGGTCCAGATATGCCAACATCCCTGGAAAGTCATTCACTGTGTCCTCAAAATCATTCTCCATACACTGCAGACAAAGGATTTACACAATGCCTGAAGGGGTAAAGACGATATCATGGGTTTGAATGATTTCAAATGCTTTTTATCACTTTGGACAAACAAGTCTTTCACTTTTGATTACTTAATCATGTCTAAAGTGTCCAAAATCATAAAAACAATCGGAAATGTTTTCTGAAGAATGTGTTATAAACTGATCATGTGTTTGACGCATACAATCTTAATCTGAAAAACAACTAATAGCTGTCAGATAAATGTAGTGGAGTAAAAAGTACATTATTTCACTCTGAAATGTAATGGAGTAGAAGTATAAAGTAGTGTACTCCAGTAAAGTACTAGCACCTCAAAAGTGTATGAAAGTACAGTTCCTCCACCACTGCTGCTAATAGAGTATTTCTACATTGTTCTGTTGGTACGTTTATAGATAGTTTACTTTTCCACCACTGAAACTCAACATCTGACATTTGATTGCTCATTTTCCCAACAAGCACATTTTAGGTAGCAACAAATATGAAAATATGTAAATACCCGCCCATAATTTAAATATCCGTACATAAATTAAGAGCTGACTTTCATACGTGCTCCTTTTTATCTTTACCCTTTTCCCCACACTCAGGAAAAAACAGTGCCTTTCTTTTCAAAGTCAGCGCGTAAACAAGATAAATGATGCTTCACTCCAGAGTATTGATTCCTCCGTGTCACAAACAGATGCTCTTTCATTGGCTGTGACTCACAATCATATTA
This sequence comes from Anarrhichthys ocellatus, assembly GCF_004355925.1. Taxonomy (NCBI): domain Eukaryota; kingdom Metazoa; phylum Chordata; class Actinopteri; order Perciformes; family Anarhichadidae; genus Anarrhichthys; species Anarrhichthys ocellatus. Next base: position 7,579,142 of record NW_022280033.1, on the reverse strand, counting down.
AGTTGACAACAAGGTGAAGGCCATGTTATATCTGAATGACAGCTCGTCTTCTCCAGAAACAAATGGAGTCACATATCTTCCTCCTCTTCCACTCTGTACACAACACTCAGAGCTACGCAGAAATAATAATGATACGAATAAATAAAATAATCATAATAGTGATCATAACAGTAATAGTAGTAATGATAATAATACATACGATGTAGTAGGCAAGCATATTCACATTGCGTGATTTGTTGATTTTAATTCTATAAGTCTTCTGTGTTGTGTAAACGGGATTTTCCATTGTTGTGTGTATGATTTGAAGCTGCATGACAATGTGCAGACTGTATGGGCCAGATTTACACCCTTGTTCCGCCTGTTGTTTCTGTGCTCTCTAAACAGATGCTCCATCAAATCTCTTTATACTTGGCTGAGCAATGGGAGTTAATGCACTGTCACTCCATGGCCCCCATTCAAAGACTTCCAATGTATAAGCTGTCATTCACCATGATGGCTTTCATGAGTGTGTGCAATGTGTGCGTGTGCCTGCTGGCTCCTGAACATATGCCAGCGGGCTTTTTTTTGGATCCTCTCTTTATTTGAAAATTTGTTTTCAGTAAACCAGTAATATGTGTGTGTTCATTCCCACCTGGTCTTTATCCAAAAGCATCCACGCTGTAAAACATTAACTTCATATGAAGTCTCCTGTGAATAGGGTTATATTTATTCTAAAGTTCCTCTTATTGAGTTATCTTAATAGAGCTGCAATTCACTCAGTCATTAGGTTTATGCCATCATGGAGGGCTTTATAAATATGCTTAAATCATGCTGTAAATTTGCACTTCCCCTTACAGTTTGGTAGAATATTGGTTTGTCGTGTCGAGTATAAAAGATCCAAAAGTTTCCCTTTCACAATTCTGCGTCAGCTCATGTCTATGCGACCGTTCGCACAAAGTTGGCTCTTCTACAGTATATTGCAGAACATCCAAGTGACATTATGTCATATTAACATGTTCTGTGCTCAGAAGAATCATAAAAATGGCCTAATTTTTCGCCTTTATTTGTTTACATTTTTCGCAAATTGGCACCATAAAAGAATGCCAAATTAGTTAACAGCAGTCCCTGTCTGCATTGTATCCATTCATTGTATTCAAATGTTGACGATTCTCAGGCAAGTTCTTGATGAGTCTACATTCTAAGCGGATTTATTTACAATTATATGCGATGGACATTGAAAATAATGATGTCCTCGGAAAGTACAAGTCACACTTGACTGAGTATTCCAAAGAAAAAGGGAAATGTTTCATGCAAATTGTGGGTCAAATCAGCAGGCCAAACTACAATTAAACTTTGCATTGTTTTATGAATGCTCGCATTGCACCTGTCCCTCACACAGCCTCTCGGCTTCAAACTTTTTTAAACTATTGTTATTATCAGAATCAGAATCAGAACCGTTTATTGGTGTAAGGTATGTTGCACATATAAGGAATTTGACATGACGAGTGGTGCATAATATTAAACAGTCAACACAGTGCAAAAAGTAGAAACATATTAAAATTGACAGTAAAATATAAAATAAATTACACAAACGAACAGATAACAGGACTATAAACAAGTAAGATGTAAGTGTAATGTAAAAGTGTCGAGTGTATTTAAGTAAGAAACCTAGAGGGGATGTGCAGGGGAGTGACCGGTAGGAAATTGTCCTGGGGATGACAGAGTCAGTGGGGGTCCCGGGCTTTGTTGATGAGCCCAACTGAAGATGGGAAAAAACTGTTTGTGTGTCGTGAGGTCTTGGTCCTGATGGACTTCAGCCTCCTGCCAGATGGAAGAGGCTCAAACAGTTTGTGTCCAGGGTGAGAGGTGGCTGTGGCTGCAGCGTACCAGACTGTGATGGAGGAGCAGAGGATGGAATGGATTATTATTTAGTTATGATATTACATTGCCTTGCTTTAAATCCCAACGCTGCAGATCGTCTCTCTCTGGAAGTAAATTTAGAAGGCAATAACAATGTGCATGATTTTATACTAATCGACACCGCTATCAATCGCATAAAATGGCTGAAACCCTCGACATCCTGAATTAAAACGACAATTTAAAGAGTGAGTGTGTAAATGCAAAATGAGTAGTCTTTTGTGCAGCACAGTGTTTCTCTTGACTGTGTCCGTACTTATGACGCAGTCTGTCTTCAGCACATCTGCCTTTACTCACACTGTAAAGCTGACGTCATCTCCACACAAGCAAACCCACGCACAAACGCCCACTCTCCCCCCAGCGCAGGCCCTGTGGACACTAGACACTATAGCATGCGGATGGAGGAGGGGATAAATAAATCAACAGGATCCAGGATTCAGAACCCCAAAGCAGGCAAGTCGAAGGTCAGTGTAAAAGAAAAAAGGAAACACAATATCGTCTCTGTCTTTCAGGCTGCAGGCAAATGGAACCAATTTTTTGCCATGTTTTTTTAAACCTTGTTCCACATAAATCACACTAATAAGACTTAGGAATAATCACCAAGGATACAGATAACAAAAATGCCTGAGATGTTGCACTCTGTTGTCAAGGAAACTGGTCAGAATTGGCTGGGTGGCCTTGTAAGCTCACAGTAAACTGCTGACCAAAAGCATCGGCTAGATGCAGCACATTGGAACCTTTAGAGACAAAATCTTCATCCTCTGCTGCATTTAGTTTACTCTTTGGTTTACTGGTGTGACGCTTTAAATCTAACACTCATTCTTACGTGTGCAAACACATAATTAAGAACAGGGAGACCTTTGACATCTACAAACATGCAACTTTGAGAGATTTCTTAGAGATTTTCTAACAAACACCTTTCATATTGTATTTTCTTCTTGTCAGGGTCTATGAAACATAAAGTACAATAATACAAAACCAAAAGATATTAATCAAAGGAATTATTTTGCAGTTTGTGGAGGACAACATATTGAGTATGTTTTACAATAAAAAAAACACTCATTTATATTAATTGTATGACGTGTTGGACAATCAAATGCTACCTGAATATGCATACTGTGTTAGAAAATGCAAATGATCTGTTACGTTTAAGAAGGACCTTAAACTTTGAGAAATATTCATATGCATGCTGCTGTGAACTATCACAGCTGATATGCACAATAAACAGTCACTTTAGGATAAGATATTATTGTGAATGTGGGTATAGAATAATTCATGACTGATGTGTGTGTGTGTGTGTCACAGGCACAGAAGACTCACTTCTGTGAACAAAGCTGCGACACACAATGATGTGAGCTGAGTAAACGCATCACAAAAAGCATGATTGCAGCTTCTCATGCTGGAACTGAGTCTTCACTCCGAATCTTTGGCAAAATATGTGTTATTATCTGCACATGATGTCTTCTTAGGTGGATTTTTCTTTTATTAACTCACATTTTGCTCTGTCAATTAATGAGATTTTTTCTCCCTCCGGAAGCCAATTAAACAATGGACCCTGTGTTCCTGTCCTTGCCAATATTCTGACAGTTCTCCTTTATCAACACACAGCTATCGAATACCGATTACTGTCTGTCTTTTCAAAGACATGCAAATTAAAGTTGCAGCAAATTAAGTGGCTTTCCAGCTTATCCCGGGCACTCACGTGGACCCACCCACTGCTACTATATCTTTTATATATTTGTTGTTATTTCATCCTCCAGTCAAAGTCAGTGTGTTCCTGAGGGTAATAAGGTGTGAAGGAGATTAACCAACTCATATTATCTGACTCAGCTGACACTGATTTACCTGTTGATCTGTTATGTGTGCATGCATTTGTTCGTCTGCAGGTTAGAGAGAGAGAGGATATTGTCTTAAATGTAAAAAATGTGGTGAAATACACAACCAGCACACTTTCTGTAATCATAATCAACTTGTATATAATATAACTTCCTCCCAATGATCTAGCCCCCTCTAGTGTGTACAGAAATGATCACGTAGGAGACTCCCGCCTCAAAGGTCTTCTTTAGACATTCATACATCACACATGGAACAGAAGGTTTCAGTGTATTATTCAAATATTGCAGCATTGTAACATATTTTGACGACTACAGAGAATTGCTCTTAAAATGAATAAAATACCATTTCAATGTCAGGTTACATCTTGGCTGTGTGTTTTCCCTCATTACTCCCTATCCAGCCAATTTCTGCACTCAGTCTCTACTGGTCTTCCTCTGCTGTTGCATACATTTGCTTTTCTGATCAACCAATTCCTCCAGCATTACAGAAATAGGCTCTTTCAAACCACTAGGGGGCACTATGAAACAACACAGCCATTAGCAAATTAGCAGGAGAGTCGTAAGGGATGGTTATTTCTCTAGCAGTAGCTGTTTGTTGCTGTGTTACTGAAAATGCAATGCAAAACAAACAGGTCTGTTTGGTACATATCCCCCCCCATTCTCCCCCGCTATTCCACTGATTTGCCCTCATACCACTTTTTTTATTTTTTTCTGTTTCTGGCTTTCTTTTTTTTCTCTAAACCAACCGGTGGTTATGTTGTCTGGAATATGCTAATCTGCCGTGCACCGGCAACTCCCTGGGTGAAGATCACTTATTAAAAGCATAGTTGGGAGGGTTTATGCAAATTGAGTCAAATCAAAGCAAGCTTTCCCTTGGTTGGTTACTTCTTTGCATACATTGTGAATTTGAGACCAATATTTTATTCCTGATATTCCTTTTCGCGAAGCCTGTGCCACTTTCGCATCACCTCTGAGCTATCCTTGTTGTGTATTTAATGTGGAATTCATGTCGCTCTGCTTTCTTATTTTTTCTTATGCCAGTGTGTTGCTGCAGACAAACAGTTTTCTTGTCTCCGAAAGGAGAAGTTTCATTTCCCGTTGAGTGGATTGACAGATTTGTTAGAAGGAAAAGATGGATAATATCCGCTGTGGCCAAAGGCTGCTGTGAAGTAGTCTGACACAGACACTGATTAAGCCTCTTGAGATCTGAAGGGATTGTGGGTCTTAGTTGTGAGAGAAAAGGAAAAACAAAAAGAGAGGAGTGAGCAGGCTAAAGAACAAAATTGTAAATTGGATTGGATGAGATGCAAGTGTCCTGTGGGTGTGCTGGCTTTTGCGTAACATGTTGTTCAGGTTGGAGCAACAATCAGTCGTGCTTCCTTAACTCCATACTATTAAGTGCAGAGAAGGGACAAGCAGATCTCAGATCAACAAGGAGCAACAGTATTGGGGATAATACTGTTAATACTGTGTGTGGGCAGCGTTGGTTTCTGTTTTCCTGGTCATTATTTAGGAGAAAGTCAGACTTTCTGAATCAGCTGTGCTGTATGGCTTATTGTAATGAAGGACTTAATTGGACTTCTTGACTTGCATATGGGTTTATGTTTATACCACAGTAATGCACACACACCTGACTTCTAAAATCACCCCTGCCCTTTAGCGCACCTTGTGCTGTGCAAAGGTGAGTCCTCTATGTTCCATATTTATATTTTGACAGTAAATTAAGTAAAAAGAGCAGAGGTCAATGTCTGCCCTCCGGGCAAATATGCAGACTCTGCAGTCTTGTATTGGGTACTAAATATCACCAGGTGTTCCTATAGTGTAGATTGTAGTCGAACTGGGAATTTTCACTTTAAAGAGTAAGGACAACATTCCTTACTCAAGCGTTCATTGCAGCCAAGCAGCAAGATTGATTCAATATATTGAATGTTTGTTCATGCTTTCAGAGGCAGAAAGGCACATTTAGCCATGCTTTACAAATGGATTTTTGCACAGAGAAGTAAGAGTTCACATTTTACCATCTTTGTCCTGTCAACGGGAATATAATCCCTGATGAAGACAACTCATGTAAGCTCACATGGCTCAGTAACAACTGTCTTAAAGTCATCATGTGTTTCCGTGTCTAATTTTACCGTATTTTTGAACAGGCATATCATTTTAATGAGCTACCTTGAACTACAGCATATCTAAAGGTGAATATACATACTAAATCAAAAGTGTATGTTTGTGCAAAATCGAAATATTTTTTCAAATATAATGTCCATTTTTAATGTCAATAACTAGTAGATGTGTTTGGTTGCTGCTGTAGCACTGCAAACAAAATACAGTGTGTGTATCATGTCTTCACAAGTGGCTTTTGTCTAGACATATTCATTTAGACAGTTGCATTCCTCCATGTCTTTGTGGGTCAATTCAGTAAGGTTTGGACTATAAGGGGATCACTTGAGCACATTTCAGCATTTAACCCGACCATAAACCCCATCAGTGCAGTAGCGGAAGCTGTGGATGATTCCTTAATCCAACCAGACACTGGGAGACGGATTCATAAAGACAGAAAGGCTTCCAACAGCATCCTCCCTACTGCACACCAGCAGGGATACTATTCCCTAATGTGAATGCAGAAGGGTTTGCCAATTGCAAAGTCTAATTGCAATATTAATCAATTACAGAGAAGAAAAAGCAAATTGTTATGCCTACCATTGGTGGTTGGCTTGCTCACTTCCTGTGGTCTATGTTCACTGGATCACATGAGATTTACCCACCATTGTAAGAAAATGAAATGATCCCACTTCACTTTGATATTTGCATATTTACTCAAAAACAATGAGGTTCTCATGAAATAGCATAATAGCTACATCATACAAGTATAGCATAGTGAATGTTTGCTGGACTCCTGTTGATATAGTTACGCAGATTCAGCCCTGCATTAATGGTGAACGCAGTTCAATAATGTCTCAGTCTGGATGAAAGCAGCCCCACCATAAAAACCATCAGAGGGCAATCGATGTGCTTTCATCCCCAGGACGGAAATTGCACTCATATGGCTCAGACTCTATGAAGGTCCCCCATCTAAAGCCGAATCATTAACATCAAACTTGCAGGAAAGATATCAAAATGTCAGTCTGCCTGCAATCTCTTGGCAGATGAGTATTGCCTCTATTTCTTATACAATTTCAGTCTTCTCATATCAACTCCCGGTATAGCTTACTGTAGGCCTATTTCCTCTAGCACGATATGACTGTATTGAACGTATGCACATACGTATGTACATACATACAGTGCATACAGACCATACATACATAAGCTACTATGAATAGTGAATACCCTTCAGACTTCATTACATGGGGACATGGTTAATTCATATTAAATGGTCGGTTCATCCAAAGTATAAAACCATACTTATCTCTAGTGGAGTCAATGCATATAGTTTTGCTTTTATTTACCTATTTCTGAGATTTCTGCTGCCAACCAAACTGAGGTGAATGGACTTTATTTTATCACAGTAAAATTGACTTAAATTGACTTTGTGGTGCTAACAGCATCTAACTAAAATAGTAGAAATGTCTAAATAGAAGGAGTCTCTGTCCACTTAGTGGATGTATTGCTGACGACCCAAAAAGGGGACATATTTATTAGTAGTGCGTTATGTACACACTGTTCTGTGTATTGAGAGGAGACCCCTATTAACTGTTAAACCGCAGAACAACATGCTGGGTACAGGTACAGCTCACTCTCCATTGCTCACTACAGTACATTCAAGAACAGAAGAAGAAAGATAGACCAGAGATGTTACCTTGGAGCAAACTTGCATATGCAATGTAACTTTCGTAACAAACTCGGAAATAGCCTGGTCCCAAATAGCTAGCTGTTAGCAAATTTGGCATATACTCGAGCATTGCCAAGGGATGCAACTATGTCATGGCAGGTGTATTGCTCAGGACCCAAAGGAAGTTCAGTACAGAGTGTGAGTTTGTTTGGATGAGCAGATCTCAAGAAAGGTGCAAGCAGCAATAACGGTGGAAAGCTAATGGCCCGTTCTCGGCCCATTTTTTAATGGACATTGCACTAATTAAGAAAATAACACTTACAGAGTAAACAAGCCATCAGGATGGTCAGCTCTGATCCTGTCAGGACCCCTAGGGAGCAAGTGGGTAAGCACTTTGAGTGGAAGACAAGAAAATCGTAAAAAATAGTATAGAAAGTTTAACATTTTAATTTTAAACATTCTATACAGTATTTAGTATTTAGTTTTTATAATCCGTGTAGTGAAGAATTTGTTTTAATTACCGTTGTGTTGCTTGAAACACTGTGTTGAACCTATTGTATAGGTTCGGAAAATAGGCTTTTCTTTGAACAATAAACTCATTGAATTCTTCTTGTTCATACTGGCTGTAAAGAGATCCCTTCCAACATGCTTCCACTGTAAATGATGCGGGATACAATCCATATTTCTTGTTCTGTGCAGAAATATATTCCAAAGTTAAAAGGGAAAGTAATTGCAACTTTACCAAAGTAGTTATTTAAACTACTTCTTTGAGCAATGTTTAAGATCTGGCTACAAATTTCCAATGTGAGAAGACAAGGGAGTAGCGCAGCCCTGAGGACTTGTCAATCTCATTGAAGGCACATCTTTGAGAGTTTGTCGAATGAAATAAATCCAATGTGGCAGAAATGAGAAAATTACTCGTGTTTTCATTGCACTTGCCAGTAGGAGGGTATGCGGCCACTCTGAAAGACAGAGCTTCAGTTAGCTGTAGCAACTAGCATTGAGCTAGCGCAAACCCCAGTGTCAGGAGTCCCAGCGTCTTTTATGACAACTGGTGTAATGGCAGCAACAGAAAGTTTATTGATCAGGCGAGGAGTCGAGACGGTCTGGAATCAGATCTATTGCGCTGATGTTTGCATTGGCTGAATTTGTGTTACTACACTGTCTTAGCACTTTTTCAGATGGATGACAGTAACAGACATCTGTGCAACCGCATCCTGGGCTTCTTCGTGCCCTTTTATCCGTTTCTATCTGCGAGATATATCTGAGTCCTCCCCGACTCAGTCTGTGCTGAAAATGCTATATGGCAGATGAAGCATTTACGCATGTCTCGAACAATGAGCCTTTAATCCGATCATTATGATACATAATCAATGTCCCAATCATCTGCAGTGGCAGCGCTGTGTGACGAGACCGCAACATCTCCTGCCCCCCTTTTTTCTCCAGGCTTGGCTGACATGGTGTCAACCTTGCTTGTTGGTGCCTCCCTGCTTATAACGTGTGGCATTTATGGTTTGTGAACTGGCGTATATTGTCTGCTTATGGACCTCGGTTTCACAGTGGGGCAAAGACTACATCAGCTTGGCCCTTAACTCAACAGCGATAGCTCTCAAAGGGCATAACCTATGCCAAGTAGAATGGTTTGTATTGTAGCTCCAGATTCTATGAGTACAGGCGTAGCCCTCTAAGCTAGTGAGTTTCAACCACTGTGCCGGGGCACACCAGTGTGTCGTGAGAGATCATCAGGTGTGCCGTGGGAAAATGTCCAATTTCACTTAATCTGTCCAAAGAAATATTATTTAGTTGCTGCTAGTGGTTTAACAGATCCGCCCTCATGCTTCGGCACACATGTGAACCGCGGATTAATTTGCATTTTTTTCTTTTACTTATAGTGTGAAATAAAGTTTTGCTACCTACATTTAAAAAACGTTTGTGGCAGAATCAGACCGGGCTAAAGCTGTTACCAAATCTATTGGAGTGTTTATTGCTGCAGACATGAGGCCATACTCGGTTGTGGAAAACAAAGGATTTCAAAATCTGGTTAAAGTGCTTGAGCCACGCTACGAAATCCCCTCACGCACCCACTTCAGTATGAAGATCGTTCCAGGCCTCTATGAAAAGGAAAAGACTGTGACAGCTCACTTCATCACGGCGGAGTGCAGATTCAAAGTCCGGTGCTGCAGACACTCCCCCCCCCCTGTGAGAGTCACACAGACACACATCTGGCGCTATCCTTTCCCCACACAATGTAGATATTCTCATCTTTTTGAAAATAAATATCTTAAATATTGTGGTTTTTATGTAAGACTATAGCCCAAAGTTATTTGCTTTAAGTGTTCTTGAAGTTATTTTAATTAATAAATGGAAAGCAAAGTTATATTTGTCTCCTCCCCTTTTCTTTGTTGATCCAAAAAATGATCCGAACCGTGACTCAAAAACCGCGTACGATCCAAACCGTGAGGCTTGTGATCCGTTGCACCCCTAGTTGCTGCAAATAATTTTCCATTGTTGAGCGTCTGAGCATACAATATAGTGCCTGGGTAAGTAATTAAATACTCTTCTATGCCAGTGGGTGGCAGTAGGTAGCGCAATAATGACCTTGTTAATTTAAGACAGTAGAATTAAAGAATACGCGGCCCGCGGGAGAGGTTGCGGTAACAAGACGAACAGTGATGGAGAAATATTTGAAAAGAAAAAAAAATGCAGATTCTGAAATGGGCCCTGGACAAAATTCTAACCCAGATGAAAAGCCTAGTATGAGTGGTGGTCAAAAGAAAGAAAAAACGGTGAGCTCGAGGAAATCCAAACGAAAGTTATCTTTCGTTTGGATTTACTAACCGGGGATCGGTATGTATATTTGCTAATAAATGCACCGCGGCTCAGAAAAAGCCTGAAAAACACTGCTGGAAGCTCTGGGCCTCTCAGGCTCCACCTACACCAGCTGAAGAAATGCTGGTTTTTAACTGCAAAACTATGGTAGCAGTGCTACCATAGCACGGCTGTTATATGTTGCAAGTTTAGGGGGGCATGTGCACAGGGATGACCCCAATGGTGATAGCTCTTAGAGGGCCTGTGCTCATAGATTCTGTTGTTACAATACGTACGTACGTTAGTTATGAATAGTATCACAAAATACTTGTCAGGTAATTTTCAAAGCACAGGCTGACCAAAGAAGTATATTAATATGTTGGAAATGCAGTGAATGTTCAAACAGTATATTAAAGCACAGGAGCATTCGTCCTTTTGATCATCTGGCATTTATATTAAGTTCAATGTATGCCAAGGCCTCCTATGATGCATCCCACAAACACAAAAATACAGACATACCAAACTCGCTCTCTTTCTCTCTGCCTTCCTCTCTATTCTTCTCTCATTTAGTTTTTTCTCTTTGTGCATCATCAAAATAGTTTCAACCCTCTGAAGCTCATTGTATTTGGTCCTTGTGTTTTTGAAGGACAATTACTTGCATTTAAAACCGTCCGTCATCTTGACATTGTGGACGTTCTAGTACTTGCTGCAAGCTATATTGTTGCAAAAGCAATTGGCGACCTAAAAACAACACTGCTTCAGTGTAGTGCTAAATTGAAATAATTCAAAGGCAGATGACATATAATTGCTGTAATTAAAGTATAATGACAAGTACTGTAATCATAGGATAACTGTTTTTGGATCATAATTGGCATAACCTGTTCTATTCAGTCTGCGTCTACTAACTTTGTTTGTTTGAATGTTTGAATAGTGTCATTCGTATTGATCGAAACATATCACACAGAAATCTCTAATTATCTCTTCTCAAACATGCCTTTGTCAAAATTTCAATCTGCTGTCAACACTTTGTTAGCTTTCTGTTACAGTACGTCAAGATGTCCCTCAATTTGGAAAAAGCATCATTGTCAGAAAATCTATTTCCTTTGCTTCTAAATTTAGTCTGCTGTTCAAGGAGACTGTACGGAAATTATTGGGAGGAGGTTAAATATCTTTTCTTTTTGCTAAATGGATGGTAGTCGATGAACACAATGCATGTCTTTTGACTGTAAAAGTTATCATCCCATGAACAAGACATGGTTTAAAGGGACCATAATGGAATATTGTGAAAAAAATGTGATATTGATGTGACTGACAGTTGTTTCTATTATTTTGTCCACCCCCTTGAAATCAATGAGGGTAAATTAAATGAAACACTTCTCCTGTATGATGCCATACAGTTCAACAGCACAAAAAAATGACCTTCATTAAAGTAGACTGTATTGCAGGACTGTTAGACTGCATTAGTCATAGCTAGGTGTACCTGCATCTAAACTGGCAACTTAGTGTATATCTCAGGTAATATGCAGCTTTTGATTTGTGAAGTTTTTGTATTGTGTAGAGACACATTTTTACGTCTATCATGGCTAGCGAGTTTTAGCTCAAGGGATGCGGTGCAATGCTTGGCTTTTGTGAATCCAGAGGCAAACTATCAATGCAATGGACAATTTAAGCAAGAGCCAACACACACAGACAGAAATACACGCATGCTGTCACACACACTCATCAGGGACAAGTATACAATCTATTTTTTTCTTTTTTTTTGACATGAATCAATGTTGACATGTTCTTATTTCCAGAGCTGAAGCTTTTTTTTTTTTTTAACTGACATGAACTGAACGGAAATTTTGCGGCATCCGCTGTAGCTGGCGACACAGCTGTCTCGGTCAATAGGCCAGAGCTGCTCATTGACTTGGACCAGGCGACAGTGCCAACAGAGCCGGATCAAACAGCTTGATCTGTAAAGGACTTGACTTAAGACACAAATTGACTGGGGGTGCAGGAGAGACCAGATCTCCCCCGAATTCAGATAACTTTCACAGCTCATAGACACAGAGTGGGACACATTTTTGGAAGGGTGCCACAGTCATTAAATCCAGGCTATGTTTGTATTCTGCACACGCATCTGCTGAAGATCTGTCGATGTGGTTCTAATATCACGAGAGGCGGAATCACCTCTGCCCCTGACTCCCTCCCATGTTTGTGACGGGGACTTATGCCAGTAGACACCACAGGAAAGGATTTCACTCTTGTTTCACTCCTGACTGCTGATTGAACACCTCAATGCTATCTGTCTAGGATAGTGGTCTGCTGCTAGAGGCGTTTCATGTAGTGTTAGATTATTTGCTTCCACTTAGATGGATGTACTTTACATGACATTAAACAGAACCAATATGGGATGTGCCTGATACAAACCCATTCCATCTCCCCTCTTATCCCTCCCCTTTGAAGAGCGTGGGATAGTTTCATGCCCTAACATCTTATAATCTGTGATTTTTAAAGGGGATATCATGTGGAGTTAATGGTCACATGCACTTTAAAAAACGAAGATAATGTTGTTTACATATGTATCCTCAAATTTGAAATGATCTGAAATGGAAATTTGACTCACTTCCAGTGTGGAATTTTAAAACATGCTTCATCTGGCAGGCACTCTGGCCTAAGTGTTTCTAATGTCTTGAGAGAGAGAGTAAATAAAGAGCCTAATGTGTTCTAGTGCACACATCTAAATAAGACTTGTCAAGAGAACATAATCTCCTCTTCCCATGATGCCTTGGATATTGTGATGGCTTGGCTTGTTTGTTTTGCGTTCAAGGGACTGCTTTGAAAGGGAAATGATAGTGATTTTTTCTCATCAAACGTAATGACTTCTCATTTTGAATTCTTAGAAGAGAGGGACATCGTGCATCCAGATAAGCTTCTGGCCTGGCTCTATTCACATAGTGACATATACAAAACAATAAATCAATAAATGAATGTTGTTAATTACAAAAATAATGTGATTGGATAGATCAACTTCAACATTAAAAATAAAGACATGATTAATTCATCTTACCAACATTTTTATGATTTCTAGCGGAGTCAGTGTCTTTGTTCAAGATTGAAAAACATCGCCGGATTTTTGTAAAACAATATTACTAATGCATCATTTACATTGTGTTATAATTTACAATTTCAACTTACAGTAGACCTTATTATGTTTCTGGTTATTTACTAAATATAAATGTGAGTTTTATTATGTTGATAGTCTGGCTGTTGAGGGTCTCTTAGAGTTTGTTGGCCGGGAATACTGAAGTGAAACGGGTTAGTTTGTGGAATACTGAAGTGAAACGGGTTAGTTCATGGAATACTGAAGTGAAACGGGTTAGTTCATGGAATGCTGAAGTGAAACGGGTTAGTTCGTGGAATACTGAAGTGAAACGGGTTAGTTCGTGGAATGCTGGAGTGAAACGGGTTAGTTCGTGGAATGCTGAAGTGAAACGGGTTAGTTCGTGGAATGCTGAAGTGAAACGGGTTAGTTCGTGGAATACTGAAGTGAAACGGGTTAGTTCGTGGAATGCTGGAGTGAAACGGGTTAGTTCATGGAATGCTGGAGTGAAACGGGTTAGTTCATGGAATGCTGGAGTGAAATAGGCTACTTTCATGTATTTCGTTTTTTGTTTGGAATACAAAAGATAAATAGTTACTTTTAGGAGTTGGGGATTGTTTTGGTTATTGTATTGAACAGGTGAGATTGTGTTGTGGACAGTGGAGAGTAACAGACTATTTCCAATTTTCAGATTATTGAATTGTCAGGAGTTGTGTGTTTGTGTGTTTTGAGTCTTGTCCTGTTTATTTTGTAATGTTATGGTTAAGTTGTATGTTGTAATGGATGCATTGTCACTATGTTAAGTCTGTTTTGTGCACCCCTGGAAGAATAACTGCTGCAAGGCTGTAGCTAATGGGGACATATTCTGGTATTGAAAATATATCGATTCTTTTATTGATACTTTATCTACTTAAACCAATGTATAATTCTGAAAACTGCATTACTTGATATTTTTTTTGGCCAGCAGTACGACAAGCTGTAAACACAACATTGATAGATTACCACCTTATAGTTTGTACGTGGCACATGTTGTCAAACAGTTCATACACCCCTGAGAAAAAGAGCGACATCAACACTAATTTGGTGTCATGTTTCATTTAACCTGATGTCCAACATTCACTCTGCTTTTGGTTCTGCTTTTTTTTCTACGGAACCTTCAGAGGGAAATGTCTGGCTCTTTAGTTGCTAAATGCTCCAGCATGTTCACCAGCCAGTGACAAACTGTATCTGTCTGTCCAGTAGACAGATGCAAGATGATTCTGCATTGATGCAGTGACATAACCTAATCTGGTTTCAGCTCAGTGTGAATCTTTACTAGATTTTGCTGTAATGTACTGTCACGCTACTTTCTCTCCTCTCTCCCCTTTGTCACCTTCCCCTTTGATCTCCCTGTGCGTCGTCTTAGAGCTGCTATGTAAAAACCTAATATTTTTAGATTACAGTACATGTTATGCTCCACAGAACGATCCCTTCAAGCATAGACATCATTTCAACATCTCAGCTATGTGTCACGCTGACATTATAAATTCTTAAATTTAGTTTAATTTTCTTCTTTTGTAAATTCTAAAATCTTTTCATTGTAGTTTCTGTGAGATGGATAATATCCTATCATGTGTGCAATGTGAATAATAATAATAATACGTTTTTAATATTATTTTATTTACAAGGTCTCTGTGAAGACACAGTTGAGCTCTGAATCTGAATCTATGTAGTCTGCTTTTAGCCCATATGGCAAAATAGCATTAACTTTTGAATTTAGAATTTGAGACATATAGTACATTTACACCATTCTCCAATTTGCCAACTTTCTTCCATTTTACACACGCATACCAATAATAAAAAATGCAAATACAATTCCCAAATTCTAGAGGTCAAAAGTACTGCTTGTACAACTGCTGTTGAAATGGTGCGCGAGGACTTTTGTGTGAATTAATACAATTAGATTGTTAGCATGTTTAATCGCTTGCGACATAACATCGTTAAAATCTTACGCCATACGAAAGACCTGAAAACACTCAGTCAGGTGATAGCTACACAGGCTACATCTTTCACAGTACACAACGTTGTTAGATCATTTGTTAAAATAAAAACAAAAACTGCTGCTTTTTCAAAAGTACATATTTGCTGTCGAGATATTATTATGCACATCTAACAGTGGCTAAAGATCACCAGAAGCAACATTTAAAAATAATAAAAATTGAGTTTAAGTTAACAGAAATGGAGTTAAAAGTAACTAAAAGACACATCTTATTGTTTAGTTGCAGCTTAACTCTACAGTTATTTTCACCAATAATTAGTTGTGCACTATTCTGCAGATTAAATTGAGTGTGTCCTGAAATATAAAATACATAGGATGTTGTAGAGGGTTGTATGAAGGCTTAGTGTTCCCTATGTGGTGGGTTCAGAGTACCCACAGAGTCAGAATATAGCACACTGTCTGTCAGCAGATGGACTTCTTTCGAACCATAGAGGTATGCTGTTGAGCCTTTGTTGTGGCTGTGAACTTCTGTCTTTCATGAGTAGCTGGCATCTCTGACATTTCATCATTTTACCATAACAGCCTTTATATCATCCTTATATCAGGACAGCGGGACTACCGTACAGCATGCT
Organism: Anarrhichthys ocellatus; assembly: GCF_004355925.1. Classification (NCBI taxonomy): domain Eukaryota; kingdom Metazoa; phylum Chordata; class Actinopteri; order Perciformes; family Anarhichadidae; genus Anarrhichthys; species Anarrhichthys ocellatus. Next base: position 7,563,142 of record NW_022280033.1, on the reverse strand, counting down.
AAAATCCCCACACAACAGCATGATATTGTATTTCCTCATCTGCTGCAGCAAAGTGACATACACCACAAAGCAATGGGTGTTGGAGGAGTTCGGGGAGACTATGGAGAAGGACTTTCGGTTGGCCTCAAGGTAGTTCTGACAAACTGTTAATCTGAGGTTTTGTATGAGTGAAGGTAAAAAGGAAGCCTGTTGGACAGGCAGTACAGCGTCAGCAATGATGTAGGTGATGTACTGGAGTGAATAGAAACGGTAATTTACAGACTAGCTTGCCATCTACAGCAATTCACCAACTGATCCCGAGTACGGTTGTTATGTCACCAAGCTTCTAAATATTTAGCAAAGACACACAAATACATTTTGCTGTTACGCATTCTGGTGTGACCTGAATTGAAATGAATGCATCAGAGTGTGCATTGGTGTATAACAACTTTCCATTTCTACCATAAATCAGGAAGTCTGAGAGTTTTCTATTGTGAGTTTTTTTTATTATAAGAATATATTTTGGCTATATTTGTATCAGCAAGCAAGATATTGTGCAAAGTAAAGTCACATAACCTGACAGAGAGTGTGAATTGTTTTAAAACATTGTCTGAATGTTACATTGTGAGCTTCACCTTTTTTGAATTTCTAATAGTTTTTAAGACCTGAAAATTCGATGTTTGAGACCAGTGAGTGTGGTCAAAATTCTCAAATGATTTGGAACGACTTTTACAAAGAAGATTGTGTTGAAAAACCATGATTCTATTCTTTACCCTTTTGTTAGCCTTTGTTGCATGTAATAAAGTCGATAACAGTAGCCAGCAGTTCATGAAAAAAAGCATACAGTGTTTTCAGTTGTAATAATTAAAATTGTCACTGGTCCAGTTTTCCTGCAATTGGCTGAGCATATGAACGAGATGACCAGGTTTGGTCGCAGCTACTTTTGATAAAAGGGGAGAATTCATTAATTTAACTGGTAAAGCAATTATGAAATATGTATGTGGAACACACTGCATCAGCGTGATGAAAGTCTGTCATTGTCCTGACGGCTGGTTTTAGCATTGACGTTTTAATTGGTGATTTTCAGCTCTTATTCTGCACCAAAAATACACCGACGGCAGAGAAAGTTTCTAGGACATTTCAGAGAGAACGTTAGCTTCTAAGCTGGTCACATACACAGTCATGCACACTGACACAAACACACACACACACGCACACACACGCACACGCACACACACACACAGTGGAGTCATTGAAATTGAGTAGTCTGACTGAGCCTTGTGTGGGCTCAGTGACAGCGTTGATTAAACATTAAGGAAGAGATATAATGCCATTTTACCATTGTGAGTTATCCAACCTCTTTGTACAATCATTTCATCTTTGCCCTTGAACTCAAACACATTGCCGACTGACAGGATAGAAAGAATAATGATAATGAATTATGCATAAATGAGAAGTTGAATTCATCTTTATCCAACTTTGGGAAGTTGGTGCGTTTGAGGACCCCAGAGTGATTATTTGTCATGCAGCTGACAGGAAACGCTGCGGTTGGTACTTGTAAAATGGGCTCAGTGTCTGTGCCAAACAGTTTTGCTCAGCATTGTGGACCGTGATCCTGATCCTCTTCATCTTTGGTGGGAATAAGTGGGTGAGCAATGTGAGAAAATAAACAATTTGTCTACATGGACTTCCTTTAACCCCTTTCTTGAGTTGATGTGAGATGATTTGGAAGCAAGTTGTAAAAAACAGAAACTTTTTAAATTCTCTGAATAACGGTGGCAAAGTTCCTGGTCTGGTTATATTCTGGATGTGTTTTCACTTACTTGAAAAACTAACAAGAAAAAGAAAGAAAACACAACGCAGAGACATTTTGTATTTTTCAGGTTATTTTACCCCAGTGGGTTTTCAATCTGATACTCTAGGCTGCAGTAGCCGTTGAATTTCCTTTTTTGGCAAAACAGTAACAGCCTGTGATACCAGATGACGTGTCTACTGAGATACAGAAGTGCAGCAGACATACACAGTGAGGACAGAATTGCCAGCAGCAGTGATGTCTTACTGGTTGCTGTTTTGTCTTAAGCTTGTCTGATCCATCGCACTTTAGTGAATAGAGGTCATACACTTCTTTTTCTCTCCATATAATAACGTAGAAAAGCATAAGCTTTGGATCCACTTGCACAATCAGAGTTATTGCACCCTAACAAACAGATATATTCATAGCCTTATTTCCACCTAGGTTACACACTTATCACTTTCATTTTGGCCAAGATATTGCTGTTGGGATATGTGTAATTTTCTCTGCAGGCCTTTTGAATTTCCTGGATAGCATATCATCACCTGATGCCCTTTGATATCATGAACTTTTGAGCATGATATGAAAGGCGGTTTTATGTACCTCCCATAGAGGTGCACTGTGTAATTCATGGAGTTTATAGCAGTTTTGGCTTGGGATGTGTCCCTACAAAATGTTTGAGGAAAATATTCACATCACTTTCTTTTTTTTTTGTCAAAGGGTGAAACCTGTATAGTGTGCCGGCCTCAAATGACCTGCTGAGAAGTGAATTCTCATTACATCTGTAGCTTGCTGCAGTGTAATGGATCACATTAGGCAGAAGTTTAGCCTGAACCTGCTCCGTTTAATTTAAACTCCATTCAAGCATCAGTTGTGCAATTCTGCCGGCATACATTTTGTTTTGGAACAATCGTTATTGTTTGTTTGGATCACTTTCTTTTCATACTTTCAATGATCTGAGTGTGTTTTTATTGAGGGAAATTTAGACCATCATCATATATCATTATATTATAGGCCTACTGTATGCTTAAAAGGTATATTGAAGCCCTGAAAACTTATAACCTCACATGTTAATTATTAAATAAGCAACAATCAGCTGTAAAAACATCCTGAACTACACTTTATTAAATGTTTATCAGGCAACAACTCAGCTGCTTAATCGGGCCTGTTAGGATGTCTTTTGATCCACTTTGATTGATTGTGCTGGCAGCATAAGCCACAGCCCCATCGTCATCACATTTTGATTAGAATATCTATGAATTTTGATGCACAGAAAGACATGACATCACTCTTCCAACTGAATCTGGCCCACTTCAAACCAGTTTGAAGAGCAGGAACTGAAAAACAAACAAACCTCTGTTGTGTGAAATAACCAAAACTGTTGTAACGTAGGCAGAAAACTGTGTGTTCGTATTAGTATTGATAGTAAGAAGCTGATTCAGAAAATACGTTTTCAGGGCCTTTAATAAAAACATTACATCCATACAAATCCAGAGAGCGGTTACCTCAAGACAAAAAAATATATTCAGACAGTAGTTTTTCTCCCAAGTTGAGGAAACAACAAGCAATATCAGTGCCAGTAATTAGTTATTTGACTAAATGTTCTGTGGATTCTTTGAATATAAAGAAGTCCATCTGAGCCGTAAAGTTAGCGACCATTTAATAGAAAAGTGCTCCTTCCTAACCTTGGGAATAATTATTCTCATAAGCGTAGTGCTGCAGTGCATGGCAACATTGCATCTGCAGCTTTTTTAATTTTCTTGTGCATAGGGAGGTCCTCCGGAGCCTGGCTGTGCTTGATGAAGGTGCTATCACCCTCAATGAGAGGAATAATTATCACAACAACACATACATCAGTCCTCTATTAGATTAAGGCTTACTTTAATAGACTCCCACCAAGAGTGGGAGTGGTGGCTTAATGTAATTGGTTACAAGACGACATGCGGAGGGAAGCGTCACGAAAAATAGAAGCAGATTTATAAGACCTGCTCCATCTCAGGTTTTTCTTTTTTCCCCCCATGTCTCCCGCTGAAGCTTTATTTGACCACTCTAATCGCTCCTGTCCTGTGATCTCACAAGTGTGAGGCTGGCGCATTCTGTTTATTTTTCCCATCCATAATACATAGGGTATCTAAATCCTGCTGGCGTGTGCAGGAAACAGAGGGGGAGAGAGGTGGCTTGCTAATGGTGTGCGGCATAAAGGCTCAGAACAAAGTGGCAGAAATACATACACATAAGCCAGGAAGAGCCGGAGAGGCCACGCACTGTGGTCTGCTGGTTGAGGAGTGGTGATTTGAGAGTTTGGAGCTCAGAAAGGCTTTAGGCAGAGTTTGATCTGCCCCTGCTTGAGCAGTATTTAGAATGAGCTGCCTAAGTATTGCCTTACGCTCACCTGACTGCAAGGTCACACAAAATTTAAATTCATTCCTCTGGAAAGCACAAATTGCTCTCCAGTGTAACCTTTATCTTTCTTTATCCAACAGCACTGGAGTGCAACATTTCCAGACATAGTTTAATTTCCACTGCAGATCCTGTTTTATAGACATGGTACTACTGTATGTATCACATGAAAATATACAACAGGAACTCTATGTTGTGCGAGCTGTATTTACTGTGATTTATAGATTGCAATCAATAAATGTGACCAGTGGTGTTGCTCATAAATCTGGGATCCCTTGTACTGAGGCGTCTATTGTCACACCTGCACAAATAACTGAATCAACAACTAAACACACACATCTGTCGTGGTTATTTGGGTAATCAGTAATGAAGTGTGAACGTATTTAAGAAGGTCTGCATGATCTAAATCCAAAGAAGGTTCTTCTCTCAACATAAATGCTGTTCTTGGGTCGGATAATTGATTACAGTATGACAGCCAAATGAGCCAAATAAGCAAATGTTTATCATCTTTTAACAGCACAGAATATAATTAGAGGAAAACTGACGAGACTAGACTTCCAGAATATCATCAGACTGAAGTGATCAAATTCTGATAGTTAAACCATTTTGGTTTTAGATGCAAGAAACAGTCTGTCAAAGTATTGATTGAGCCAACACTAATAGTTTTCTCATAACGCTGCCAACATAACATTTTAAAAATTGCCAATAAAAACAAACTTTTAATTCCGGGAGTTGCCTTATTAGTTCCTCTATTCCCCTCACTGCTCTGCTAGATGTGACTAACTCTTCACCACTGCACTTTATCATCGTTTTTTTGTATCTGTTCTGGTGGTTCCCACATTAATAACTGTCAAGAGCTCAGTTTTTCTGTTGACTGCAAACATACTAGCTGCCAGCCTGTCTGACTAACTGCCCCGTGGTTGACTGTTAAGCTCTTACTTCTGCACTCATGTATATATACTGTATAAATATATGCATGCAACATCCAGTGAATATGTTAGCCTTAAACCCACAGCTAGACAGCATCAGGGGAACATGAATGTCATCTGTTTCAGAGAGATTATTAAAAGAAATAAGAATTTGCAATGCGCCTTCTAAATGACTCACAGCAAACACATACAAAATCCTATTCTATTGTTTTCTGGGCTGCTTTTTTGGTGAAGGATTTAAATTCTTACTTTTACATTTTGTGTCTTGCAGCAGAGCTTTATGCATAAGCTTCTGCTCAGGAAAAAACGGGTCTCCTTCTGGTCTCCTGCTGCTATTGCACAGCAAAGCCAGGATAAACAGGTGCCCGTTTTAAGATTATTCAGTGTTAGGGAAGTGTGTAACTGAACTGCACACTCCTCTACCTTTCTGCAGAGTTCATGGAAAGTACAAAATATGTGTTTTTACTCAGCACACCAAATGAAAGACCGTACAATGGCATGAACCAAAAAAAAACAAGGGAACACAAGAGTTTTGTTTTGCCTTTCTTGTATATATCTGAGCCCAGATTTGTCCACAAGCATTAGGCCTTTAAGTCTGATTTGATAAAGCTGTCAAAAGTTTCATGAAAGGATGATTAGACGATGCAAGATCAAAGGGTGTATAGTTCTAATATCTGTCTACAAGTAGTGTGAGCATTTAAGAGCTCTGTTTCCTTACACTGTATGAAGGTTTCACAGACCTGGGTAATTACACCTGCCAAGTGTTATTCAAAAAAAGTAATGCGTTCCACCACTTTTTCAGCCCTCCACAACCCAATCTAGGCTGCTTACATGACAGCGTTGCAAAAACTGTGGAAAAAAGAAAAATAAGAGTGACTGAACTGGAATAGAAGTGTCGTGGAGAGAAGATGGATTCCTGTGCTCTCAGTGGAAAGCTGTCATAACAGTCCTCAGCAGCTGTTCTGGGAGCAGCTAGGAGTCGCTGGAAATATGTCACACACACCTCCACTCCTCCCTGTACAGGCCCAGGCAGGAGTCCCAACTAACTGTGTCACATTTCCATCTTATTGTGGTGAAAGCCAACCAACATAGAGGGGAGGGGAGTACAGAGGAACCGGGGCACAGGGGGAAGATCCATTCTCAGAGGAAAGCATTAAGCCTCTATCCATCCAGGGAGGAAGAGCACAGCATGAAGCACTGCAGCTGTACATTGCCCTCTCACATCATTTGCTTCCATCACAGTACCTCCATCAGACCTCATGTGATGGCAAGTGATTTGGTAATAAATATGAACACATACTGTACCCTCTTTGAAGGTATATTTGCTCTGTAACCATTCTGCAGCTTAACTGGTGAATTTTCCTCTCAACACGGAGTAAAAGCATGTAAAGCATTAGAGTTAACAACAGTGGGTCGTCGGGGGATCCAGAGAGTAAAAGTGGTGTCATTCCTGATAAGACTCAGCCCCTAGCCCTACACGAGGCAGTTTAAACTTTGGAAATTATGAATGCCCACCAGACTCTTATACCATGTTTTCTACCCTCAGCATTAAAAACCCTGCACTACCAATTATTTTTTGCTTCAGTGGCTTGCAATGACAATGTTGGCACTTTGGTAAAACACCAAATTAAGTGTGATCTTTCATTTATTCATGATTTATGTTTTCATCTCAGCACATGAGCATGTTAAAGAGGCCGGCAAAGAGTATTTTATATACGTACAGTATTTAATAAGGATAAAAAGCACGATCCAAACACAGTATAAGAATCAATTTTTTTCTTTTAACAATTAACACTAGAATTGTCACAGTCTGTCTCTGTGTCCCCTCCTCTACAGCAACATCCCCTGTTCCCCAGGTCCCATTATTGCCATTTTTCATCCATCCACTAGATGCTCTTGGACTTTCCCTCCATTTCCCATCACCTGACTACTCCACCCATCCATGTACTCGGGGCATATTCAATCTGAAAACGGTGAGCGCCACTACAGATTCCAGGGTGAATGACAAGTTTCCTAAAAGTGTTGTGAAACGAACTTCGAGTTACATTTTCTCTCTGCAATCAGCAGTGATGTGTATATAAACCCTGCCGTATTAGAAAGGCAGTGGGCACAATGGATCCAACTTTCACTTCCCCTACTGCTCTGCAGTTGCCTTGCCTTAACCGCCGACCTCACATGCATCTCATTCCCTCATCAGCCTCTCAGTACATATACCGGCCCAGAACCAGTCATTCCATGTCAGTTCAACAAGGTTGCAATGTTCCTTTCTTCCTTTGTATTGTCTCTGTTTAGCTTCTGATAAGTGAATCTGAACTTTATTCTTGACCTGTACCTGCCTGCTTGCACGTGCATGTAAGCGCGCACTATACCTTCATTGTGGCAACAAGTCATTTAACTCTTCCGTTCTGAATGCATTGTCTCTGTTTGGATCCTATCCTGCATTTGTGACAAGAATAGAACTGAATATGTGAGTTTTTCTAATGCTGTTTACATGAGTAATGCCTGGAAACATTTGATTTGGTTTTTAAAATTGCATTAGTTGATTTTTCCCACTTGGGGACAGTACCACAAGTAAACACAATGATATAATGGGGCAAATGTGTTAGCAAATCGTTGTTGATATTGGTTAATATTAGTATTCATTTGGAGCCATGTTTGTGTCGACCTGCAAATCTAAGTTCAATATTCACTCTCGTTTACGATCAGTTTTGGCTCTCCCCCAACTCCTGAGGTAAATATCTGACTCCTCAGCTGCTAAGTGCTCCACTATGTTCACAAGTTAGTCACAGTAAGTGTTCAGGAAGTTTTTACAGCGTTTTCACAAAAAAAAAGATGCCTTGAGAGTGAACTAAATATCAATTAAATTAACAAAGATAATATACGTGTGTTGGGGCTAAGAGAGCAACAGATCAATTTCGATTCGTCATTTTAACATTAATTAAATTAATAAAATATACTTGCGTCATGAGTATAAATTGTATGCACTTTGATTTATTGAGTCCATTAGAGCCACTTGTCAGTTTTATAAATTGGAGGTTTGCCTAAATCAATCTTAAGTCAACTGAAATAAATTTTTTGTCCGGTACAGCATACATATCTCATATGCTCTGCATACTCCTGTGTTCTCACGTTTGTAAGTGTGTGCATCGCAGTTCGGTAAAGGAAGTACGGCGGAGTGCATAGGCTTGTCAAGTAGCCACCAAAGATCACGAATGCAACCAACACAAATTTCATCTTCAGATCTGTGTTTGCTATTAGTGAGTGGGTAGAATACATTAATACTTAGTAGCCAGATATATACATGTATTTTGGTGAAATATGGTTCGGTGAACAGTAACACTCAGAACTATCGATGTAGTATGAACAGTGAGAGAGACTACTTATGGTGGGTGGGTCAAACAAAGTACTTTAAACGAAGAGGCTAATGTTTGTGTCCCAAACTGTTATTGTGAAGTTATGTTAGTGACGTTTGTGATTTGTTCATGTATTTTACTTAATTTACATACTTATTTTAAGCCCAACCATGATGTTTTTCCTAAACCTTACTCGTTTTGTTGCCTAATTTTGTGCCACCACCATGTATTTCTGTGAGTTCATGTTGCCTGTGTTACAGGGTTTTACCAGAAATAATTACTGTTTCACATCCTCTTTTGATATTGTAGTTTCCACTGCCACAGGCTAATAGTAACTATGTTTACATGACGTAACTTATACAGCTACATGTAGCTAACTGTTACATGCTAACACGTTACATCCGTCTCCCTTCACAGCAAATGCTTTCTTCTTCACTGGGCTCTGTAGGTTTTTTCTCACAAACGTACCTGTAGTTTGAAATATACTAAACTTGGACAGAGCCCACAAAGCTGTGTCCTTCCAAAGTCCTGAAGGCTAGACTGAGGCTCCCCAAATGAAACAATCCAACTTTGCAGAGAGAAAACTAATGGTGCATTTGGGTGGTCCTCATAAAGTTGTAAAGTTAAAAGTTTATCAACAGGAATTTGCCCTTGAATGGTAAATATCAAGTTAACTGAGCTTCGAGTATAAATTGTGAACATGTGGAGAACTCTACACAATAATGTTGGTAAATTAAGTAAAACTTGCATTTATCTGTTATGACCTTATATTAACAATATAGTTTAATTCATGTCTGGCTTCTATTATAATAACTTTATTTATATAGCACCTATAAACTAGGGTTATATACCACAAAGTCAACAAAGACTTGAGGCACAACTTCTTTAACATGTAACCTAAACCATTATCTTTTCCTAACTTTAGCCAAAGTGCTAACTTTAACCAAAGGATGCAAACCCTCATCTTTATGGTGTCAAAGTCCTGTGCTTTGTACGACCGCCGTCCACCCTGACTTCTTTCCTGTGACAATCTCTTTCACCTGTTAACATCATCCATGCAGCATTATTTCCCACCAAAACATAAAGTAAATGGCAAACAAATTATTACCTGTGATTTCTAGATGCTGCACGCTTTTGTGGTGGCTAGCACTGTCACATCACAGCAAGAGGGACTCGTGTTCATTGCACAGTCCATCTGCTTTTAATGGTTTTATGTGAAGCACTTTGAATTGCCTTGTTGTTGAAATGTGCTATACAAATAAACTTGGAGTTTGCATGTTCTCCCCATGTCAGCGTGGGTTCTCTCATGGTTCTCCAGCTTCCTCCCAGACTCCAAAGACATGCAGCTTAGGTCAACTGGTGATTACATTGCCCGTAGGTGTGAGCGTAAATGCTTGTCTTTCTCTATGTGTCAGCCCTGCGATAGTCTGGCGACCTGTCCAGGGTGTACCCTTCCTTTGCCCAAATTCCGCTGGGACCCTGCACAGGATAAGCAGTTACAGATAATGGATGGATGTAATTTCTAGGAGACAATCCAGTCAACAATCCAGCCCCAAAGGTGAGAGGTGGGATTGTGGTTGGGACTCAACACAAATTTCTTCATGACACTCACTTTTTGCATGGTGCCATTGTCATACTGAAAAATAAAAAAAGTGTCGCGAAAATATTGGAAGCACACTAAAATATCACTAAAATATCCTTCTTCTGTATGTTGTAGCATCAAAATTACCCTTAATCATAACTAAAGAGCCTATAGTCCAAATCATGTCAAACAGTAAACCACAATATGTAGAGAGGGGCGTCCACCTATTTTTGGCCATATAACACTGAATAATGCTGAAAAACACTGATTGGGCCTTTAAATGACATTTTGATGTATACTGTACACAGGTAGAGAAATATGTGAACCTGTTTTTAAGCAGTATGATAACAGTGATAAAATGCAGTGTTTTTAGCAATGATTCAGAGTGTTGCATATCCATCTGCAGCACTTCTAGACTCCATCACTGTATCTAGCCCTCCAGGCACTCTCATCGTTCTTCCATTTCATTTGTCTCCATATTGTGCCCTGAATTGACCCTAGCTTTATAATTAGCTGTCTGCTATGCTCTGGTCCTCTAGTTACAGTATGCATTTGCACTGTGAGGAATGAGAAAGTTTAATACATCTGTCTCACACTCTTTGTTTGCACAGTTTTTTTGTATGAGATTTACAGTGGAGCCTGTAAATGTGACAGCTTGCTATTCCAATTCAAAAGTAGAAAAGAAAACCTGTAAGTTAGTCTCATGGCATACAATTCAACGGCATCAGTCTACTCCGCTGAATATGAAAGATAGTGGGACCATGGGATAATGATGCAGATGCAACAAGCAAAGGTGGTGGCTAGTGGGTGAATACTGACAGCTTGGATTATTAGTGTTCATTCCCATGACAGTCCAATGAGACGAAAAAAATATTGCTTTTCAATTTTCACTTGATTTTATTAGCAACCCATTTTTTTCTACTTTTATTTTAAAGTATTTTTGCAACATGTAATCTGATTTTGTGGTAAAAGTGGTGATTGTGTATGAGTTTATAAGCATTTATACAATTTGAATGTACAGCGCACAGAATCAAAAAACACAGGACATGATGTTATCTGTCCTTTGTGCCAAGGTGGTGCACTTCCAGGAAATTAACCTTGTTTTGAGTGGTTGACGATCGACAAGTGGGGTGTATCTTGGTTTGGTTTAGGTTGTAGAATTTTGGGACAGTTGGGCCCAGATCACATCATCAGTAATGTTCCCTTGTGTCATTGAGTATATATATACATACACACACTATAATATATGGCTAACATTGCTAGTGTCCCGTGGGGCAGATTAACTCTTCTAGTACTCACAATTCTATTTAACATGATGGACATCATTTCTGTTGCTTACAATAACATTTCACACAACTACGACCAGTACAGTAGGTCAAAGTTGGGTTCATAACATTATAAAGGTACCTGAGAAAAGATACAAGAAGCCAACACAAGGGGACAGAAGAGGAGGAGATGCAACTTCTGCCCTGCAAAGAAGGACTGCAAAACAGAGACAATGCTGCAAATGTGGGAAACACATGTACAAGTTCCACACACGTAAAGTTTCCTACCACTGCTTTGAATGCAGAGACTAGTTTATAATCAGCATTGTATGATGTAATGTTTTGTGTTCTAAGTGGTAAATGTTGAATTAATATTGATAATTATGATTTCTTATGATATAGCAGTGGGGACAGCGTTTATTGGTTGCAATGATTAAACATGCATGGTTATATTATAAATTCCAACAGTTTCAGAATGTTCATGCCATTTTCAAACTCAATAAAATATATTTAAATCATTATGGCTTTTATGTCTTATGTAAAACAGGACATGATAATGTGTAATAGTAGATGTTTTTCTCCAAAAACGAATGTTGTAAAACTTAAAAAATACACTCTCCCTGCGCTCTGAAACATTTATTAAGGATTAATTATACATTTATTAATGAGACATAAGCTATTTTAGACATTCTAAATAGATCTGTAGTTTAAAATTTGGTATAGACAATTACTATGAGGGAATTCTTGACCCGGACCATACTGTGAAGGCGTTAAATATGAACAGTATGTAAGGGTTATAACAAACAAACAAAAAACTATTTGTCAGACCATAATGCATGCTGGTTCCAGGATTGTCTCATTTATCTACAAACAGAAGCATATACCATCAGAATGATTTGAAAGATGTTACAATCACATAAAAAATATGGAAACCATTGAAAGTAAATGATCAATAACATCGTCACAGAACATAATCCAGGCTTTGCAGAATGGTAATATATATGGCTGGTGAACGAGTTGCACTGAGGCAGAGAAGATACAGTAGCTTGAGCATGGATATTTGGTGTGCATTTATTCTGTTTTCAGTTTCTTTTGTCCTCTCTTGCATATCTTCACGGGTGTGTATTCTGTATTGTGCTAGCAAGTTTTCATTTTTCTAATTCTGCCCAGGGAGTAATGTGTCCGGATTTACAGGACAATATATCTTCATATAGGCCCGTGCATGTAACATATAGTGACTTTGACACATCGAAACCAAAATCATTTCTCACATCACGCCATGCTGGGCAGTGTAGATTTTTGATTAACAGCTGTAATCGAACTTGAGCCCATCCTTCTGAACCATTTCCCCTTGGCTGTCCAAAAAAAGAATCACGTTGGATTTCGAGCTGTCTCAGACTTCAAAAGGCGTGAGATGGGAAAGAAGCGAGGAAGTGCAAGTGGAGGCACATAGACAGAGAGAGAGGGTTGGGCATGGTGGTGGGAATGTACTTGAAAGGAAGACAAACAGCCCATGAAGGAGAAGGAGACAAAGAAGAGAAACTTGTGGTGTGGTGTACGTGTGTGTGGTGGGAAGAAAAGGGTTGTTGTTGGCTAGCAATTGCCTGCCAATATACCCTAAAAGGTGAGGGAGCAGAAGACACAACACCTTTGGTCAAGTTCTAAAGTCCTATTTTGTAAAAAAATAAAAATAATTCTCAGAAAGGTTGCAGAGGGTTTCAGTAGTATTGACTTTCCTTTCAGTCTGTGAGGAAAGCCTACAGGAACCCCAATGAGTCCTAGTTAGCCCACACAGCAGATGTGGGACAAAATCCATAATGGGGAAGACGTTTCTTTCCTCTGGCTTCTCTCTTGTCAGCATAAAATGTAACACGACAGTAAAAAATACAACCATTACTTGTTTATGATGTTGGGAGCTGGGAAGATTCTTTATCAGTTGTCATTCCAAACACGTACTGGTTCCTTTTAATTTGCCATGTTGTACTGCTATAAATCTGCCCCAACATCATCCTAATGCTAACAAGGAGAAAAGGGATTTGGGTGAACTCGTTGTCGTGCTGTGTTTTTTTTTTTATCACTTTTCTAATCTAATCTAATCTATTCATGTTGTTGTTTGCCATCTACTCCTACTGGAACTAACTTAAATAAGACTTGATTTTTAAGCATGCATATATTCCTCCCACAATAATGTCCAAGCAGTATTTGTGAACATAAAAGATGTCCTAAAGCTAGAAACCAGAGAACCAAGATTGTGTCCAGAAGGAGATGTCTTACTGAGACTGTTCCGCAGATAACAGAGGTCACTTTGTAGATTCAGGGAATGCTTTGCCTCAACTTTAACATTAAAAAAAACGTGATTTATACAAACTGTAAATGAGCTGCAGCAGTACTGTGCAGTACAACTTGTTCTCAGACAGAAATATCATCCTTATACTGTAGTAACTGTCACCAGATGAGCAGAGTTACCTTGTTTCTCTTCACCAATCCCTTCTTAATTTCACTCTTCAATATACTGTAATGCAATTATGCAAAGCTTCACTTTCTCTGGCCGGTCTCATTATACACAAGTATGGCTTTTAAGATTCCTCTCTCCGTTTGTCTGTATGGCATTAGAAATGGGCTCCATTGGGAAGATGAAATGTATGACTGTCTTCGTGGATGTCTCCCAGGGGGGAAAACACCCCCCTGGGAGACATCCATGCTGAAGACACAGCAGTTAGTGGCATATCCTAACAACTGGCAAAGGTTCAAACGAGTTGAAATGTTCATCTATGCAAGTCAAACTGCCCTTCTGCCTAACATTGCTGGTATTTCCCTTTTAGAGACAGATCTGGTATTTTCAAAGTGGGTCAAAGAATTTCTGCTTGATAACAGATGGTGTCTGCTCTCCAGTATCAATAAACAAACAAGTTAATTAGAAATGAACAGAGCAGCTTCATAATTGTGTATATCTGTTGGTCATATTGTGGTGACATATTTGAGCTAAATAGATTCAGAAACATTATTTTGGAGCCACATATGGGCACACACACACACACACACACACACACACACACACACACACACACATACTGTACATTCACAGAAGTGGTTTAATAGAAGAATTCATTCTTTAATTAATTAGTTAATTGTGCCTTACATAATAACCACTTAGGGTTTACTTGCCTTTTCCAGCATACATTTGGCACATGACAGGAAACCAGCCTGCAAAGGCTGTCAGTCCATCTCATGGTTGACAGAGACAGACAGTCATACACACATTCCTGCTTAGGTGTGTCCATTTTAGGTATGGATTTCACCCAGCTTGCATGTTGGAGGAGAGAACATGCAAACTCACTACTGTAGAGAAACAAACTTCCAATTGTAGAGGAGAAATGAGGTAATCACTCAGGCACCCGTTGTTAAGGAATCATTTTGTTTTTTTACAATGTGAATCCTATTTTGCTGAGATCAATCAAACACGGTGACATAACAGAAGAAAAAGCCGTCAGATGATCTGGTTTTAAACAAACTTTGAGCAAATTAGTTTGGAATAGAAATTGAAAGGGAACTGCAACAATTAGCACCAAAAGTGTTCGCTGTAAGACCTGAGACCACAGTTTTTGTGTGCAATCCGCAACCCTGTCTTTTAGAAATGATGTGTGTACACAAATTATTATACGTTTTGAGAAGAAATGTAACAGCTGCCTGGATTTTGCCCCCTGTCATGTTCATTCTGGCACCTGATTTTGATATTGTCTTTCTTTTCACAAAAATGTAAAAATGTATATTCATTTTAGTCAACAAAAACTGAAAATATGTATAACTTTGCTCAGGGAAATGTTGTCGCCCTCTTTGCCATGGATTTTTAATTTATGTCTTCTAAGCATTTTGAGGCTCCACCTCTCGCCATCTTTGTTGTGTTGTACTGTCACTATGGTTATACGTGTAACTCTCGTCTATCGTTCTTCCCTACCCTCAGGGAAGCCTTGGGAGTGCCTAAACATGACCATATATAACGTTTATCATGCTCAATTGTTAATAGTGGATTTTGTATTGCAAGAGCGCAGATTGCCCTGTAGGGAAAACTAACGACATACATTGTCAGTGAACATTTTACTGATATGCTCTGTTTCACCATTTTGAGACTTTGCAGATACTACCATTAACATAATTTCCTCATTATAATGATAGAAAAAATATTTTGGGTAATATCACGTTTCTTACCTTTTTGCTGTTGCTTTAATAGGCGTATATAAATGTAAATTCAACGAGACAGGATTGCAAAGAGGAACATTCTGGGAGTGCTCACTTAGTATTTTATCTCCAAAGAATCGTGTACAATGTACCTGAACTGTTGGCTTACAACCTGATCATCTAACTGCTCGTGTTTTCCTTCCCATCTTGTACAAATGTCTCCCTGTTCCCAGAAACCACAGTTACTTTGATGTGTACAATGTTATCATAACTGACAGATACAATAGTCAATTATGACAATCCAAGTTGTAATAAATTGAAAATATCCTTTAAATAATATGAATCAAGTTAAAGAATATGGCTGAAGGAACAAAAACTATAACTGACCCAGAACATCTGAGAAAATCCTGCAAACTATTACTAAAGATGAGCTGCAGCTGTGGGAGATCAAGCAAATTGTATTGATATCTCGACAGGCTCGTCCCTGTGTTCATGTACAGGGAAAAGGCTCAAGAACAAAGACATCAAAGAGATAATAGTAATCCAGTGATTCACCAATGAGCAGCGTTGTATTTTCAGTGACAGGGCCAGTTTATTATAGTGGCAAACTGTCCTAAACTACTCCCACTGTGATTTTAAAATGCCTTTCTTTCATCGAGACGATGAAGGAGGTACAAAATAAGTGTTGCCATCTGCAATAAAAGAGAGTTTCTCCTTTTAATGGCGTGGGTATAGCCGAGTGGAGTGTGCACCTTGCTGTTCATCTCCTCCATGCGAGTGTGAGCTGTCTGGGTGATGGCCATTATGGTTGCTGCTACTGCCTATGCGTCTGCTCCGCCGGGATCACTGAAGTGTTGGAACTAACAAGCTTGGGATGCAGACAGCGGATGCACAAATGGGATTTTGTCCTGAAAGCTTTAGAGTTTGCTCCCTGTCTTCAGTAGAAACAGGAGAGAGGATGATGCTGTTTGCAGGGACTGTCTAAGTTATGCGCCACCAGAATGAGATGATTACATCTGATAATCTTGCTAATGATCTACACTGGGGAAGAGAGCACATAAAAATGAATGAGCTACACCGATGTACACAGTTTTCAGTCTCACCCTCTCATCTCTCTTTTTCTTTTATTCCCTTTCACTGTGGTTCAGATTTATGCAGAATCTGAGATATTCTCCACCCAGGAATATGCAATATTCCTTGTCATAGTTTAAGCACACGCAGGATGTGGGGCATATAGACGCGCACACTAGGACACATTAAAACTCTTCTCCCCCCAGATATTTCTTCACATATTAACACAGGCCTCTTTCTTTGTCTCTCTCTCTCACACACACATACACGCACGCACAAAGACACAAACATGCCGAAATCCGCACAATGCTCTCCCGGCCCAAGGTTAGTACAGATTAAAAGACGTGTCATTGATGGAAGAGGCTCCTCCTCCCTCCCCGGCCTGTCACAGTGTGTTTGGGAACAACCCACTTCATTTTAGCAGCATAATGGGTAAACAGAGTGTGATCAGTCCAATTACCCCCTCATTGCAGAGGCGTTCTGGCGGGAATGGCCTGTAGAGAGAGGGAGCTGTCTGGCGTGCAGCGGAGTTGCAACAGTAGCACCTGCTGCCCAGAGCCCTCACTTGTATGAATCTCAATTTGTTTGTACAGCCGTGCCAAAAAAAACAGTGACCAAGAAGTGATCCCTCTGAGGAGGATGGCACTACTGGCTAGCCTTCTGATTGCTGTTTTCACTGCACTGTCTGAGGACATGTGCAAGATCAGAAGGTGCTGTTCTCAGCAATGAACTCATGTCAATGTCATTCCTTCCACCGAGTTGTTTTGTGCTTATTTCTGACTGTGCAACATTCAAGGACGGCGAATTTTCTTATCCCCCATACTACAACATGTTGTACAGCTCAGTAGATGCTCAGCATGATTTTGCAGCCAAGAGTTCATCCACAGTACAGTAACAAGCTGCAGTCCTAAACATGAATTCTGAAAATATGTCTTACGGTTTTACCGGTTTTCAGACATTCATTGTTCACTATCAAATGAAGAGTATAGGACAGGACAGTTGGAAGCCCAGTACTAGTCCCCTCTTCACTTTTCAAGTTTCTCTCATGACAAGTGTGGAAAATCGCGCTGAATATGTGCAGGTCCTGGATTGGTTTAGCCTTGACAGAAAGGAGTAATTGCTCGATATTATATTCAACATCTGCCCCTGCATTACAGCGACATATCTGGTTACATTCTACCTCCTGTTATTGTAATCCAATCCAGTTTGTTGTCTTTGAAAAAGATGGAAAGCCTTCTCTTGAAGGTTCTTCCTCGGGCAGCTGTCCACTGAAGCAAGCAAATCTAAGGTGTGTTTCAACTCTTTATCACCAGGCATCTTAATACATTTATGAGGGGAAAAAAATCTTTTAAATAACACAAAATAAAACGACTAACGTACAATTTCTGTAACAACTGACCGAGAGCCCTATCAGCAGGAAATTGAACTTGCCTTTCACAATTCATTTGGCTCCACTAATTGAAACCAATACATTTCAAATTGCATATTGATTTAGAGAAAGCTATTTTTCTCAGATCTGCACAGTAAAAAAAATGAATGAATAATGCAAAATGTGAAGGTGCCAAGATTAAAACAGTTGTTGAAGGCTTGCTGTTGCCTGTGTGGCAGCAAAAGTCATGAAGATCACAGCCAACATATCACAGTATGACTTCAAAGGTCTTCGTGTTTCCTGGGCTGTTGTGCAGTAGAAGGCCTGAGGTGCATTGTATTAGTGGCCTAATTAGAAAAAGCTTAGTGTGTCACCAGAAATACAGGCACAGTAGAAAACCCCTGCACCGCTGCAGTTATGCACATAAAATGACATCAGATCACGTCTGGTTCTTTGTCAGGAAGTCCAACTGAATTTGCCCCAAATGTACTCCCCGCGTGAGCGCGCTTGCACATAGTTGACAGGTGAATCCGGAGGTGATTGATGCAAGTAAATTGTGTTTTTCTGTCTTTTCAGTTGCAAAAATTGCCACAACGGGGACACACAACTGCTCTGCAAGGCACAAATTACTTTTCCTGTCAACCGCTCCGAGTCAATAACGTGCTGTTTCGGATAACTTTTATAGGTTTACATAAATAGCCTCTAAAACGTTGCAGAATAAAAACTCTGCCGTCCCAGACGAAAAATAAAATAGTGGAATAATTTAAAAATGCCATCATTTTAAAGCCTTTTCTCCCTAAATATCCCCATGAACAATGAGCTCAAATCGTTTCTGCAGTCACTCTCTGTCGGCGCGTTTGCCTGATGCGCAGCACCTCCCCAACTGGTCCCTCACTTTGACAAATTCCTGGACGTGAGCGGGACTGCTGAATGGCTTCTTGCTCGTAAAGATGATACCCTGAATGTTTTAGAAGTTGCCTTACCTATTGTATCCCCGCTGGTAGACTATCACTTTGGAAAAACACAATGGGACTGTGGTCATTTTTGAGTTTTTCCCTCTTGGCTTTCGTGTTGCTGTACTCCTTTCACCCCAAGTTTGTGGCTCAAGCGGAAGTAAGTTCTCGAAGAGCCAATGACAGATTGTATCGCCTGGATGTAACACCGCTGGAGGCACGTACAACCCGAAAATCAACGGAGGTTAAAGTCGACAATAGCGCAAAAGTTTTCATCGCTTCTGAATCGGAAGCAGCCGTTGCTTTGAAACCGAACAATGGAAAGCAAGTAGGGAATGAAACACAGAGTGGACTTGGACACGAGTCGCTGATCGGCAACACAATTGCACCAAACTATCACAACCGTCTCAGAATACCAGGTAAAAAGTGTGATAACATATCCGAGGACAACCATGGGCGACCTGCAGCGAATATAATGTTAGAAAACACATTTTCTGAGATAAAAAAGAGGGCAAAAAGGAGTGTGCGTACAACATACACCGACAATGTGGATAGGAGTACAAGTGGACAAGCTCAGTCAAGAGAGAGGTTTGTGGAGACTGTCCAAGGTGTTTCCAACTCCAGACCCGAGTACCGGCACACAGGGGAGGAAGCTAGAGGCTCTAACCCGAGGCAAAGTGAGCCGCACCTGGACACTTCTACTTTTGCTCTATCGGGAGACTCGGCGCACAACCAGGCGATGATGCACTGGTCCGGACACAACAGCAGCGTGAGTTTCAGTTTTACAAAAACACTTCATAATATCATAATTGCTTTAGAGAACACGCTATTTTCTAACACACTTAATACAATGCAAATATTTATCGCTCTCTGAAATTCTAATTCTGAACCTTTTTTAAATAGATTTACGCGAATTTGCCACATTTTTTACGCACAGCCATTTCTGCGCGCACAAGGGGAATTTCTACTTCCAAACTAATTATTTCATTCTAACATAGTCTTGAATTGACCAGTACATGTTCTCTATTTACATGCATGGTCATGCTTTTTTGTTATTTAGGTTATGACTGTAAGCGGATTGCGCGCCAGATGGATATGACTATTCACCTGCAGGATTCCCTCTTGCTTTTTCAAACCTGCGTGAATCATTTTTTTAACAACGTGTCTGTCACCTGAACTTTAAATTAACAGTTAACCCCGCAGGTACATTTACCTGCCACTGAGGTATGTGAAGGGGCAGGTATTTTGACAGCAATCACAATACATTAATTATTTATGAAATAATCAAGTAACGTCTCTCAGGATGGTGCAGTAGCTACTAATAAGGATGGTGTCCAACCAACCTTAATGTGACGCTGATGAGACACAGTATGACCTTCTGGCAAATGAACCAGGCTTTTGTTGGTGACATTTGACTCACACTTTGTTGGTAGTTGTCTAATTGCCTGGGTAAATACAGCATTGCTATATGTTTGTTGTTGAAAAGTTGCCAAGCTTTACACTTCAAAACAGATGGAAATATACACAGCTTAAATGAACTACAAGACATTGCAGCAACCACCCAGACCACCCCCCATCCTCATACAGACACACACATACGCACACCATTTTACCATCACAAAGACAAAGCCATGGAGATTTTATCTCATGCAGCATGCAAAAATGTTTGCAAGCTCCAGCCTTTATCAGGTACAAGGATCTAACAAGTATAAACAGCCTTGTACAAAACAAAGAGGCTACTCTCATTTTTTTTGACTGCAGGTAATTCAGATCATCTCAGTTTTCTGGGAAAACGGGTGTGTGCCAGCAACATTAATCAGAAGATTTGTGTATCGCAGAACCTCTGTAAATATCCAACAATAGAGATATATTTAACAGAATAGCTTATTTCAACCTCTACATGTATTTCATCTGGTTCATTTTCTGTTTGGTAACATATGTCATAACGTTAAAGGCATCGCAGACTTTGGCCACGTTGATGTATTGCTGTGGACAGTCTCTATGGAAATATACCAGAAATACATCTTGTAAAATCTGATTTGTGGGCTGTATTGTGAAATATGTCGTTGGTTTGAGATGTCTTCACCAACGATGGCCTTTTATACTGCAGGACACTGTTCACTGGATCATCACTGATGGGCTTGTCACTGCAGCCAGTCAACATTTGAGATTTATACAGTCTGAACCCCTGTCGGGTTCAAAAAGTAGGAGTGGAACTGCAGAGTTTAAATTGATGGCATTTTATGACTGAGTGTTAGAGCTCAGACTATAATAGATGTAAATGACTGATAATAAATCCAATCTAAAAAGGACATTTGAAGGAAAATTACTTCATTCCTGTGGTCTAGGGTAGCTCTATCAAATATTAAATTCAAGACTTTGCCTGTGATCTGGCCAAGATGTAAAATCCCACAGGGAGTGAAATGAGAAAGATGTAGAAGGTGATGGTGAATGTGCCGAGGGGGGGGGGGGTACGGATCTTTACAGTTCAGATTTGTTAAAGAATTTCATCGTATAAAACCTGAAATCTGTCCATGAATCAGCCCTACCAACTGTTATTTGATTTCTGCGATTGTCTGAGACATCAAAGCCTGGAGTCATAGCTCTACGGTCTCTGACTTTAAGAGACATAACATTGATTGGACTCGACCATGGGGATAAAACATATACTGAACAAATTCCCTTTTAAATGAATGCTACATGTAGTATTGATTGACTGCATGTTTCTCACTTTTAAAATCTGCCTTGAATGTGATATGATTTGTAATGATGTGTGCCATAAATACGAGCAAAAGTGGAAATGAAACCAATTAAAAAATACGGATAAATACACTTGGCTTGGGATGCACTATTTGGTTAATCAATATTTCAGTCTTTTTGCCTCACATGAGTGTTCAAGCTGTGATACGATCTTGGTTATCTTTCTAAGCAGCCTTTGCAGCACATCCTACTCAAGGGATGCAAAGTCGCCCCTGCTACCCCCCTGAAGGCAAAAGTCTTAGTGGGCAAGCCAGCTGGTGATCAGTGAGTTATTGACAGTCAAATGATTTTAGGTTCCTGATTGACAATTTTTGCAAGCTCCTCACAGCCAGCTGACCAAACTAGGACACTGTGTTGAAGTTGAAGGCAGCTATTGAGCGTCTTTATTGACATCACGTCCCTTGAGCTTCTGCTGCTGAAATGATACTGAACGTTGGTGTAAATAAGGTCCACCTCTAATGAGAATATGGGTCTGATCATCTTCAGTGGTCTGTTATGAGAAACTTGTTCTGGAAGGAGCTGTATATTGATGATGCCAGCTGTTCTTCTTGGCTTAGGGTTCAATCTTGTTGTTTATTTGTAATGTTTTGTCTGAGGTGGCGAGGGCCAAACAGTCCATCAGCTCTGTAAAATCTTTTCGTCTTTTTCTGATGCGACTGAATGGGAATCAGACAGGTCTCCTGGGCCGCGTTGTCCGCATGCTTAATCAGAACGAAGCGGTTATTGTTGCACATAATCTCAACGGTATAAATAGACAATATAAAAAAAAAAAGGAAATGGCACGGCGCTGGGGGACACTTGTGTTTAAAACCGGTTCATTAGATAGACAGCCATTCCATTTAACATGCCAGAGCTGGTTGCATAGAAACTCCTTGATCCATAAAATCAAATGGAATGGGTTCTCAATTCACAAAGGTATTTGACCAGTTTGTGGGTCTTACAGGATGATGAAAAGTGCATTAAAAAGCTGACTCTGATGTCTTCAGATACAACAAAGGGAAACATTCCAATGTGGTTTTGTTTTTCTGATAATTTTCCATGTTTCGCTTTCATATTCTACACACACAACCACATTTTCTTGGTTTTGCAGTTGGAGTTTGGAGTAAAATCCCCTTTTAATAAATAAAAAGACACATGATGTTCCGTCAAAGGGGGCTGATATGTGACCTTGTAAAACTTTATCCATGCACTTTTCATCTTCCTCTGGCCCGCTGGTTGCTAGCTTAGGGGATATTATCCATACTACGTTTGAGGACATTTTGAGATGTCATTGCAAATCGTTTTCATTGTGCAGCACCTCAGCATTTAGACATTTTTAAATTTCAGATAAGCTTGCTTTTTATAGTATTTTTAATACAGCATCTGATTCAACTGATGGTCAGTCAAGTGTACTAGATATGAATTTTAAAGTGGTAGCCAATGGGAAAAAAACAAAACGATGGGAAATTTCTTTTCGACTAGCCATTTTCATCCTCCACCTGCTTGTCCCCCTTGGGGTGTCAGCACCATAAGTCTGTTCATTAATCCAGCCCGTCTCAAGCCTTTAGGGGTGCACTCTCCACTGATGTGATTGTAAGATACTGATAGAAACGGCAGCAATCCTACGTGCTATGTAAAAGATAGACCGCTGATTACAACAGCTAAAACAATTTCTCATGAGCCTGGGAGATAAATTAAATAAAAATGGCTAAAAGATATACAAAATGTTCCATGTTTCTTTGTGCGTCAGTGTTATTTTACAGCACACAGGATACAATTTCCCCCCTCTCAATGGACATAATTCGGTGAGAAATACTGTTTTTTACTCCTCAAATGACATGCACGTGTTCCCCTTTTTTTCATGAATCATTTGTACTTGGGGACCGTAATGCGTCTCATCAACATAGGCTCTCAGCACTTCCTCAGCACTTAGACTGTACTTTTGGCTCACAAAGTGCATTTTAAACAGCAAATATAAAGGCCTGCCACCAGTATGTTCAAGCGCACCGTCGTTGCTTGATTCCTATCTGCCTCCCTATCAGTCTCAGCCTCTCTCTCTCTCTCTTTCTCTCTCTCTCTCTCTGTTTAACACACACACATACACACACTTATTTGAATTTTAATCAAAGTGACAAAGCGGGTGCAGAATCATATTCGACAGGTTTGCATGTGATTAATTACTTTAATAACTGTTGCAGTGTGGTAGACACATACTTGAGCTGTGATTAGGTTATGAAAACAAATGTATGCATTTTCTGATTGGGAAAATCACAAAATTCAAATTCAAATCGGGTGATGACCTCTTTATTAATCATCACAGAGATAGAGTTAACGCAAACTACACTTAATGGAATACATTTTTATGCTTAAAGGACCTGACTGATTTTGTCCTGTTCTTTAGTATTATTGCTGCTTATATGGGGTGAACTAAGTTTGGTAACATTAAACCTTTAGATTTGCAGGGCCTTGAAGCAGCATTTTGCCTCAAGCCACAGCATTTACTAATATATTTACATTTTACAGGGATTGCTCGGAGAAATGTTTTTTTCCAATCTAGTGGGATAGAAAATAATCAACCTAAAGCACCACACACACACACACACACACACACTGAGCAATCAATGTAGATGGTGGAAAACTTCCAAACACAAAATTACACATTTAAAAAATGGCATACTCACTCAATCGGTATCCTAGGACAAATCCTCTGAAATAAGTAATCGTTTTTGCATTGAACAAAACAAAAACAAAAAAATTGACTTTGAGTTAAAATCAAAATATATATTAGAAAATGTTAATGCTGAACGTATCTGCAAAATGTTCACTGATAACATTTTTAAATTGTGTTCCTACAATAGCGATCAAAGCCTGATGCAACTTTTGAATGGTTATATTTTTGCACTCATAACACTTAATGGTGGTGGTATTGGTTAAATAAAGTAAGCACGTTACATTAACTTCATTAACATGAACATGAATACCAGTTTGGCATCACTGATGCCCTCTAACTTCACCACCTTCCTGTGACTTTAATTCAGCCCAAGAACGTAGTAGTTTGTTGCCTGGAAAAGACGTTCCTACTGAACAGAATCCTGGCTGCATTTATGCTTCCCTTTAAATGTAGCTGGTCAAACAAATAAGCTGCATATGATCTTTACTTTTAGGATATATAGAAACTCAAATCTGAATTTTGACTTGACCTTAAAGAGAAGGCAGTCGCTAACTCTACACATTATGAAAAATGCAAATCAGTGATGGGAGGGTGGGAAGACAAAACAAGGAATTGTCGGACACATTTAGCTCATTATTTCAGCCTCACTGCACTTTTTGCAATGAAGGGGGCCTTTTAAGGTGGAGTGACTCTCTGTTCCAAAACCTCAATTTGGACCCACTACCGCCTTTGGCTCCAGCTCAGACCCCCACTGGCAGAAGCCAGACCATTAGGAGCCAAATCTGTGAAGGAATATAAGAGACTGAAGGAAATGCCTGCATGTTGTTAAGTTGCTCAAAGTAAAAGCTAACTAGTGTTCAAATTGATCAAAACTCTGTTCATTTTCCAAAGATTTTATGTTAACATATTTCACACGGGTAAATTTCCAATTTCTGTTGTATTCCATGGCCTAATGAATAACAGGATTACACACGAAAGTAAGTAAGTGTAGTCATGCTACTTTACCTTCATCTGCTGAACAATAAATACGAGCAAACAAGAGTGCCACAGAACAAAAAAACCTTTAAGACAAAAACGCTAATGTTGTGTTTTTGTCTCTCCACGGCGCTTACAATGCATCAAATTAATTTTAAATTGCACGGGATGTGACTAAAACTTTGTCAAATGTGTCAAAACATTTAAATGACTTTTAAAATTGCCATCAGATTTGTCCTTGAATACTGTGTTCCTTGTTTTGTATAAACCACAGTGTATTGTGCCGTAACGTCAACATCAAAACACAAAGAGGAAGAAAAAGAGAGTTTGTGTATATTTCTATACTTAGTCCATTAAACATACTTCATTTACTTTGTACTCATGTCCCACTAATGGCAGAAACAGCATACTTTATTGTGTTTTGTCGTTTGCAGCAAAGAGACATATACCATGCCCAAAACATCTTCTCACAATAAAGCTATGTTAGAAGTGAATCCCTTTTCTACTCAGCCCATTTCATTAATTCCCCCCCCCCATAATGGGCTGAATTGATTGCTGAAACTTGCATTAGGGCTATATAACCGAAGCTCGGGAGTCAGGAGGATAAGCAAACATACAGACAGCACACTAATGTACAAGGGACATTTTGTGTTCACTTGATGAAAGCAGCATCCCCAGAGTATGTTTTCGCCCACAAAAGTACAAACAATCAATTTGCTCCACAGATAAGATGAGGACAGAGTAAGGCCTCCCTTCGACCGCACCATTTCTCTTGAAAGACGCTTGTCTTTTCTGCTAAGTGCTCTACTTTGGAGGCATCGTCACTGAGCCACAATCAAGATGTTGTGTTCATATCCCTCCACCCACTTGCAGTGCGTCTTGATTTTGCCCTCGTCGCTGTCGAGCCTTAAAGAAATTTATGCAAATGTGCAACTAATACTGTATTTCTTTTCTCTGCAGGTGTTTGCATCAGATAATTTCTAATGGATGCATGAATATATTAATCTTTTATCTTAAGAGACACAAAAGGAATTTACAATTTATGTCTTTGGCGTTGGATGTGTTGTGACACTTAAGTTTTGAGCTAATTTTGATACACCAATTACTTTCAACAGGAGTAGTTTTTTCAGTGTTTTTGTCTCAACAAAGGCCCTAAAATGATGTTCTTTCTTGTGTTCTTTCCCCCTCATATCACGAGAAATTAAAATTAAAGTGATAGCATGTTCTCAGTGTGCAAGATCTAGGTTGTTAATTAGCTATTTGACTTTAAAAAAAACAGTGTTTGTCAAATTACTCAAACGATTCTTTGTTGCACTCTGTTTCTGTTTGATTTCTCTTAATGGAGCTGGGAATGTAATGAGCTTTTAACAACACATGAAACGGGTTTTATTTTTGTGTCCTCAGAATTGCAACAGGCCAGTGAAATGCAGTGTAGTAAGTTGAACAATGGAGTCCAGGTCTGCTCCTCTCACATCGATATGCCAGCTTTGGTGTCTGATAATGACCAGGATGTGTGAGGGGGCCCCCATGGATCTGCATTATTCGGTAGACTTTACTCTTCCATCTACGTTTTTCACCGTGCTTCCTCTAACAGATTAATTCTTCCGCTTCTAAAGTAATAATGGCGAAATGGCAAAATAGATTAAATTTTGGGGTAATCTATTCAATGACACAGGTATATAAAAAAATATGTAAAAGCTGAGCATCACCCCAGCCTAGCCTATTACATACTCCATTTGCACTCAAAAACAGCCTTTGTGTGGGTTTTTCTAATGTCTGTATGACTTTTAGGATAGATTGTGATCATCTGTGTTTTTATGGTTATGTCTTAAGAATTGTATTGTATTGACTGCTGTCATTTAATCAGTTTTACATTTCCTTTTTGATCTGATCTCATTTTTTTTGATTACCTTCCCGTCTGTGTTATAGCCCGACTGATAATGAATTTCTGAGGCAGATATAGTTACAGATATTTGCTAGTTAAAACAAACAAAAAACAATGGTTACATTTTCTAAACATACACACACACACACCCACACACAATATAAACAACCTTGATACGGATCCCTTTGATTCATTTTAATAAATTGCAATAACTGATATATTTGACCACATTATAATATAGAAATGTGAATTATGGCAGCTTTAACATTTGCATGCACAATACACAGTAAACAGGATCATTTAGAAGTGTAAAAAATGTACTTGTCAGTGCTTTCAGGTGGACAAACTATGTAATTCTAAATGACCTCAAACATAATTTGACATTTCTGTACTACAATTTCATGTTACTTATCGATTTAACATATACACCATACGGATACATCTGTTGTATGCTAATATTGGCTTACGTATCGGTCTTGCTTTGGTCTATGTTACAAATTGTGTAACTTGTATGTTGTATGTACTGTGTGCCGCCGCTGCTGCTGCTGTTGTTGCCAAGTTGCACATGTAAAAGAGATTTTTAGTCTCAGTGAGGCACTTTTCTGGTTAAATAAAGTTATTATTGTCATAAATTAATATAAATGATAAAAATAGTTTAAAAAAATAGAAAAACATAAAATTGCACAAACATATACACACATGCACCTACACACAATCCAGGTAAATATAAGTGTCTGCACTCAAGGGTTGTCAGATTATGTTTTAATTAAATCTTTTGAATTACACACCTTTACTCTGTTTTATCAAATCTGATAAGGCCACAAAAACTGACCCCCAGACAGCTGACAGAGAAAGATGGCATATTTGGGTAAAAGGCAGCTTATGAAAGCTTATATTTAAGACATGATTTAATTAGGGTTGACACATTTCAGTGAGTTGTCGGGCATTTTGATGTTTTGGTTGGACTCAGAGGAGGTAAATAGACAAGGGTTACTCCTGTGAGATGGCTCTGTGTGTGGATGCGTTTACCCCGTAGTGCAATACACAAAAGCTTATGTGTATTCATGAGAATGTAAATGTGTATCATTTCAGTGGTGAACTTTTCCCTAGATAGTAAAGGTAAATAAAATGGATATATGTGTCAATGCTTCTCTGAGCATGAGCCTTCAGCCGTGTTATTACAAAGAGCCTTACATCACTCACTGCTATCAACTTTGGGGGTCCCTTGGAAATTAATTTAGATCTTTCAGTTGGCCCCTCCGGCTAGGTTCAAAAACACTACCAGATCTACATGAAAGTGGCTGCATTTCTTACATTTCTAAAGAGTTCTCCTACTTCCCGTTGTGTGTTACTCCTGAGAAGGAAAGAAACAAAAATCTGGAGGTGTGATTTTTTTTTTTTTTTTTTTTTTTCCATTTTTTGTCCCTTTTTTCCCTTGACTACCCAATTAAACAGAAATGTTTTTTGACGGGTGCTGTCTTGATGATGCTTTACTGGGGGCAACAGGTTCCATTTGGAGCGTGGTGTTAGAAAGCACAGTAAGGCTGCACTGATGTGCTGCAACAGTCTATTTCATTTTATTGATAGCCATATTGCAGGACAGTACACAGAGATGATTCATGGCTAAAATAGCAAGCTGTGTCGGAAATCCTCTGCCCACCAACATGGTGTTGAGATGCCTCTCACGTCTCACTGAAGCACTTTAAAAATTAGAGAGAGAAAGAGTTAATACCTTTGCATGGCCAACGAGCACCTGACTGTGCCTTTTAATGGTTTTTTTTCTGTCTACTCTATATGTGCAGGTGAAATGAAGCAAAAAAATACACAGCAAAAGAAAGAACCTAAGACAGAAAGATTGAAAGAATGACAGAAAGACAGAAAAATAAGGAAGCAAAGAAGGGAAAGAAAGCGACAAGAATAGAACGTTAGGATAAAAGGATGACTAAACCCAACTCCTCGGAGGAGGAGAGCCAATCTGAAAAATGATTGGTTGACTTTCCTGGGGCAAAGCTCTCTTTGCTCACATCAATAAAACATAAACATGAATAAATGCACTGCTTTTGGCCTTCCAGGGTCCTTACTTAATTTCATGTATGCAAGTGAGCGATGATACGCATGGAAAATTGTATTTACCTAGAAGGCTCAAATAATTCTGGAAGCCATTTTGTGTTTGTTTGCTCCCCAGTATTTACATAAAAGCAGGGCTGCACCATAAACTCTTCGAATTTGCTTTTAATGCTTCTTCATTTGTCAGCTCTTCGTAGTTTAAAGGAATTCTTCAACCACAAAATGACCATTTGAATATCATGTCCTCCCGGCTTGTTTCCTTGAATTTATGAAGAAAACTGTTTTTTTTGCTTTCATCCACTGGGAATCAAAAAGCTGAGAAAAGTCTTCATGAATTATAATAAATGGCTGTGTTTAACAACAGCAGAACTATATTAAAATGTGTTTACAAACATTACAACTTGTAGTATAATCCAATTCTCATTTATGCACTGCTCACTACTTCATGCATTTCACGCTAAAACCTTACTATTTAAAACACTTGTAATGCTGCATAAACAGTCTCCCGCTTGCGCAGGTAGTTTCTCGTCTGTGCAAGTCCGAAGTGTTTTAAATTGTTCGATTTTAGGGAAGATGCGTGTGTTTGGGAAGTTGTGCAAGTGCGACTGGACAAATGAGACTTGGATTATACTGCATGAGTTGTGTGGGAGTTTGTAAACGGATGTTACCATATTACTTTTGCTGTTGTCATATGTGGAACCCATTTCAATTCTTCAAGAATTTTCTCTTTGTTTTGGATTCTTTTGTTGAGGCATGCAAGATTAACAAAGTCTTCTTCAAGGATTCAAGGTATCACTTGATATACAAATGGTCATTTTGTGGGTGAAGTATTCCTTTAAGTCACACATCTGATGAGCAAGTCCTATGCCGTCCCTCAGCATTTGCATGTAAAGTAATTGCTCCCTATTGACTTTAGCCACAGATGCACAGCTATCAATAATGTTGAAGACATGGGAACACACAGTCTCCAGTGATGTACTCTTGATGTATCTACTTAGGGACAAATCAACCAGACAGTCATCTGCCTCACTAGTCTGTTGGTCCCTGAGGTAGATCTCCAGTGACCCATTTCAATGGGTCAGCTTTTGTTAATGAGCAGACAGCACAAAAACGTTGACAACATTTAAGACAGAGCTCCTAATGACAGCTTGGGTGCTGAGAGGCTTTTTGTCATCAAGCGGTGCCATTTCGGGCTATTTTTGGACTCTGTTTTACATCCTCAACTAAATTCGTGAGCATTTGATTAAATTGGATCCATGTGCAAGATGGTGCAAGTGATTGAAACCCATAAAACTGAACATTTATTCGTTGTTCACTCAGTTAATTTGCAGTGCTGGATATTTGAATCCCTTTGGTTGGGAATGAATCGCCTCTAGTTTGACACTGATGAAATCAATTCCCGATTCAATTTACCTCATAGTATTTGTAATGTCCCACGGCACAGAGTCATTGTTGTTAGCAAAAGAGAACTGAAGAGACAAGTGATCAACAGTTTGGCAGAGTTTTTCTCTCGTATCTATTTTTCAAAGCAGGCAATTAGGCCTAACATCACAGCCACTTAACTAAGTCTGTACTCCAAATTGATTCAGACTCCAGCGTTGGACCTTGCAGACATGGTGCATTTAGTTATGCAAATGCTTATCTCTCTGTGTGATTGGTTAATTAACCTGTAATGCAGATAGTCCCTAGCCATGCACAGTAGCCGTTGATGGCTAAATTGTGGGTCAATTGGTTTTTTAACATTTTCAAAGCAGGCTTAGAGGCATGTCTTTGTTCCGCCGAGTCTTGTGTGACTTTTCTCGGTTTAATGACTCGTTCCGTGGGTCCCTTAAGGTTAATGTGTTTAAACTCACTGTAATTGAGCTTTTGACATATCTTTCAGGCCTTTTCAAAATTCGTCATATTATGCCATGTTCCTGCTCCTTGATTGTTATTATCTACCATTCCTTCTTCCGCCCTCCATGCCCTGTCCTAAACTCTATACCGCAACCCCCCACTTTCTATTCTGAGTTATGAGCGTCCCCATGGGAAGTCATTTATAATGCCACTGGAGTGACAATAATTCGTTTGCACACCATTTCACTCTGCCCTCTGTGCCTTGGCAGGCTTTTATGGGCCACATTTTGGTTTCCCCCAGAAACACATTGTCCAACCATCCTGAGAGAACAAGCAAAAGCATTTAGACTGCAACTGGACGTCTTCCAATGAGTAAAATAAGTGACATAACATCTTCCAACAACATTTGAGGTCAACATTTGTTGGTGCTTTTGCAACTACTTTACTATTTTGAAGGTAAAAGCAAGCATAAGGGGAGAGGGTTGTGCTCTGCAGCCAGTGACTGCATATTCTTTTCAATGTTCAGTGAACAATTATGTTCAGATTTTGCTGTTATGTGGGTATTATTCCACATGAGATACAGACACAATTCTTGACAGCCCACATGGATTTTTTCTTCAGATCCTGTCACCAGCAGACTGACATCTCCTGACAACACGAGGATCACTTGTCATACTGGATAACATACTGTATGGGGCTGATATTTATTAATGAAGGGATTTAGCAGACATGTTGAATTCATTCCACACCATTAGATGTAGACAGGTAATGAAGAACTTATGCAAAAGCTTTTTAGTGCAGACCTTGGCATCTAATTCAGCATGTCTGTTGCTGTTATGTTGTAGGTGATCCTGATCTTGACTAAGCTGTATGATCTTAACCTGGGTGCTGTTACTGAGAGCTCACTCTGGAGGTAAGTTTGTTTTTAATCATTGCTATTTCCCCCGTTCAATCTAAATACAAAGGTTATGGCATCATTGCAAGGATTTTATGAAAATGCAAAAGCACAGCCCTAAAAACAATAAGGATAATATATTCATAGAGAGTGCAGTGTAGTGTAAGTGTGATTTATAGTGTTCCCACTTGCTAGGATACGAACAATCGAGTTACACTGGAAGCCAATATGAAGTTTGTTTTAATAAAGCAATCTGAAGTAGTTCAGAATGAAGCATCTCCTCTTTGCTTCCTTCAGTCTTATAAATAATAATCTTTTTAAAAAAAAAAAGGCCCAACCTATTTTCTGTCCATCATCAACAAAGAACCTGTTTGAAAGGCTATTTTTGAAAGATAAACCGGAAGACTTATCTGAAGGATTCTTTGTTTATGTCTCTTTTCCTCTGACCTAGAAACCTCCTGATAGTCTTTTGATTGATTGTTATCCGTAACCTTTCGATTCATAAGCAATTTACATGCAATTTCTACTGTATAGCCACAGTAATTCCATTCAGGGTGTATTGAGAGGTGAGTTACAGTGCCCTGTCGTATCATAAATAAGAATGGAATTCATTAAGGATTATACCACAGAGGCCAATCCAGCCCTCTGATATGGCTTCTTTCTCACCTCTCCCATAGCCTGCAGAGAACTCATTTCACACTGAAATACATGTGAAAAAGAGACCATCAGTCTGCCAAGCATACAGTTTCAAATTAATATCTGTTTCACTAGAGGCGCCGCTAAGATTTACACCCAACTTGACACATTTTGAAATCCCATATTGTGCACAGGAGGTCTTCCATCATCAAGGTGTCTGCTTAACAATAGCACCACGAGTAAATTAGAGTGTACCTCAGGGGGTGCACGAAGGCTCTTAGTATGGGTATTAGAAAAACAGAGATTTGAATGTTATGAGAAGAAACTGGAGTAAATGATTTCTTTGATAACACAATAAATGATTTATGACTACAGCTACGGGCCACTCTTGGTGGCAGAATGCAATGTGCAGATCAATGGGTGACATGCAGAGACTTTCTAAACAAGCATCAAGTCCCTTTTTGCGTTTTTAGATGGCTACCCTTTCTGCTAAAGAAACGTCACAATGTAATAAAATAATTTAAAAGGCTTTCTTCCACAGCCTCAATCAAAGAGAGATATGCCAACTGAAAGGAGTCCTTAAACACAAATAAGTTTGAGGGGTAAGTCTTTGTAAACAATGTCAACACCAAATAGGACGATTCAGATTAATGCACAGACAATGATAGCAGACACTGGGTATCTATCCAATTATGCAGTGAAATTACATTTGGAGGCACTCAGGTAGAACTGGGAGTGTGGATTGGCTGTTTGTGGCGAGGAGAAATATGAAGATTGGGATGACAAACACATCTACCCTTGTCATGGGATGCATGGATTATAAGGAATAAGCAAATCTGTGATGAACAAGTAACTTCACATGATGCGACAGACCTAAATGTCTAATTTAATTAACAAACTGGCCATTTAATTAATAATGACCAAGAACTGTGTAATTTATTCTCATTTATTGTTCTCTTTTTAACTTAAACCTGTATTTGTCAGCGTATTTGTGTGCTAATTGGTTGCGCTATAGAAACAGAAATACCACAATTACGCTTCCCCTGCTGAAAAGAAAAGTGAATACAAGAGGATGAAACTAAATATCTAATTCAGTTGAAAACAGAGAGAACAAAAGGCCACTAATTTAAGATTTGAAAAAAAAAAGGATTTCACCACTGGTCTTTAAATTCCTTCCTCATTGTCTTCAATGTACAAATATCTACAAAGGAGGGAAGGAGAGTAATGGTCTATCTACTGTGAGATAACAATGTGTTCATCGCTCAGAATGTTCTTATATTCAAGGACTATGCTCGTGTTGGATGTTTTTGTCTTTCCACTGCAATTTGCATTTAATACATACACTTACCACTCACCGGCCACTTTATTAGGTACACTTTGCTGGTACCTGGTTGGACCCCCTTTTGCCTTGAGAATTGCCGTTTTTCTTCACGGCATAGATTCAACAAGGTGCTGGAAACTTTCCTTAGAGATGTTGGACCATATTGACATGAGAGCATCATGCAGTTGCTGCAGCTTTGATGCGAATCTCCCGTTCCACCACATCCCAAAAGAGCTCTATTGGATTAAGATCTGGTGACTGTGGAGGCCATTCGAGTACAGTAAACTCCTTTTCTAGAAACCAGTTTGAGATGATTTGAGCTTTGTGATATTGTGTGTTATCCTGCTGTAAGTAGCCATCAGAAGATGGGTGCACTGTGGTACTTAAGGGATGGACATGGTCATCATTAATACTCAGGCAGTAACACCACCACCAGCCTGAGCCTGTGATACAAGGCAGGATGGATCCATGCTTTCAAGTTGTTCATGCCAAATTCTGACCCTCCCATCTCAATGTGTCAGGAATCGAAACTCATCAGACCAGGCAACTCTTTTCCAATCTTATATTGTCCAATTTTGGAGAGCCCATGCCAATTGTAACCTCAATGTCCTGCTGTTAGCTGACAAGAGTGGCATCCGGTGTGGTATTCTGCTGCTGTAAACCATGTGCTTCAAGGTTCAACTGCTGTGCATTCAAAGATACTCTTCTTTATAAGTCGGTGGTGACAAGCGGTCATTTGAGTTTCTGTTACCTTTTTATCAGCTCAAAGCAATCTGGCCATTCTCCTCTGACCTCTGCCATCGGTGCTCAGATGATTTTTTTTTGTCTTTTTTGGACCATTGTCTTTGAACACTAGAGATTGTTGTGTGTGAAAATCCCAGAAGTTCAGCATATTCTGAAACACTCAAACCCGCTCATCTGGCACCAACAACCATGCCAAGTTCAAAATCACGTAAATAACCTCTTCCCCATTCTGATGTTTGGTTTGAACTTCATCAGGTCGTTTTGACCATGTATAAATTGAGCTGCTGCCACGTGATTAGATATTTGCTTTAACAAGCAGTTGAACAGGTGTACTTAATAAACAGGTGTGCTTAATAAAGTGCCAGGTGAGTACATTATTGTTAACCATATTTTAAAGCATACCCGAGGTCCATGAATTGATATCCGACCTTGCAGGCAGCCACTGGTTTCATTTCATTGGAGCATGAAATTCACCTTGCAAAGACTTGGTTGACACATGTGAAGTGGATATTTAACATGATGTGTTTGTCAAAGTTAGTTTGCTGAATGGTATTGTAGTTGTGAGTAAGAAATGCCTAATGAATATGTCAACCTTTTAATACAGAACGCTACCAAACATGCATCATGATTGTCTTGATAGCCGTATTCCCTCTTGGTTGTCAAAAAAAAAAATAATTGCAACACTCCGGAGCTTCCTTTAAATGCATTGGTAAGGGGGAGTTTTCAGATTATTATGCACTAATGCATTAATTCAATTACAAAAAACAACAACCAAAAACAATATGCTAAAGGTACCCTGATGTTTTCTCATAAACACCGTTATGTAAACATTCAGTAGTGTTCATTGTGTGTATGTTTGAGGCCAAACAAATCTGTTGAATGCATTTCCTTCATAATAAAACATTTTGAATTTGATTTATTTAGATATTTTGAAACCTGCATTGTTAAATCCATTAGTTAACAGTCTTATACCTTCCTTTATGTCTTTTATAGCATGCGTGCAGAATACATTTCCAATACATTCTTAGCAACTTTCTCACTAGATTTGGTTACTTGCAAAAAACTGCCCAGCAACAAATCTATTCAGACTGTCGTCCTGCTTTGTTTTTGCTGTAAATGATTTACTTGGCTATTTCTCAAATTTTTTATTTTGTCTCAAAAAGCAGAGTTTAGGTCCTCTCTAGTTACGATATGTATACAACATTCTAGATGTACGGCTTTTGAAATAAAAGGTAGATTTGGATGCATATTGGTGATGTAATAGCAGCTTGAAAAATAATAATGGCAAATGTTAAAGCTTAGCATCAGTTAAGTTTAGCTTTATTTTTTCAAAGTTGTCTGTATGCAAATACTTTAGTAGTGATGTTACATATATACAAATTAGTTTCTGTCGTAATCTTGCAACATCCAGCAAATTTTGGAGCAAACTTTAGCTACTTTCATTGAAAATGGTTGGAAACACAGAGCACAACGTACAAACAAAATGGCCACAAACTCGTTAAAACATTTCTCACTTGTCAAAAATTCCACAAGGCTCCTTCAGCTGTTATTTATTTAATCAATTTAATTTATGTTAAATAGTATCTCTGCAACAGTAAGTGACAACTTGAAAGCTTTGCATTTATTCAACCGCCACCCTGTGTTCAAATATGTTGGTTGAAGAAAGAACAGACTTTTCCATTAGTGAGTGTGTTTCTTCCGTGTTCTTTTTTTAGTCCCATTTGAGCACCTACAGTAGAATACCGGTGGAGTAATGACAGCACGCTTTTTCAGTATGTCACATTTCTAGGAGGATTGCAGAAGTGCTTTATAAGAGCATCAAAAACAAAAATGATACATTAGCATGAAGCTAGACAAGTTGGATGTCTGAGAGGTAGAAAATCCAATCTGAAAACTTATTCCATGGAGATGCAGTCACGCGCAGTATAACTGATTAGCAGTTTATGGTCTAAAACATGCTAAACCCCTGCTATGGTGCTTTAAAATCTGTCTCAGGAAGGTCTCTAATGTATTTTTCATCAAACATTCAACATGTCGTTTTTGTTTACGTCCAGATCCTCTGATTATGGAAGCACCTACACCAAACTCAACGACAAAGTGGGCTCAAGGACAGTTTTAAGTTACCTGTACGTCTGCCCTACCAACAAACAGAAGGTCAGCATTTCCCTGTTGCTTTTGTCTCTTTGATCTCTTGCAAAGTCATTTCTGATATCAAATTACAGTTTTTTAAAAAATTGCTGCCAAATGACGGTATCGCTGTCTCTCTCTCTCTCTCTCTCTCTCTCCCTCTCTTCTAATGCCATATCCTTTCTCTGGTTCTCTGTACTCTAGATAATGATACTTAGCGACCCAGAGGTAGAGAGCACTGTTCTCATCAGTTCAGATGAAGGGGCAAGCTTTGAGAAGCATCCCATTAACTTCAACATCCTGAGCCTGCTCTTCCACCCTGTACAGGATAACTGGATACTGGCTTACAGTCATGACAGCAAGGTAGCTTCTGAGTGAATGCACAATGAAGATAATGTATGGTGCTTTGTTTAAATGTTTTTTTTGGATGATGTGATGATGCCTGTGCTGCTCATTAATAATATATTCCTCCTAAAACCTGTGTGATGAAGATCGGCCTAATTTTATCTTGCAGCTGTACAGTTCAATGGACTTTGGGAGGAAATGGCAGCTTATTCACGACAACGTGATGCCAGGCCGATTCTACTGGTATGATTATGTGGATCCTATTTTTGTGTAGTGATTGATTGTAATTTGCATAATTATAGTGTTCATGACCCTGTGCTGCCAGAAGGATCCAGTGACCTCTTGTCAAAAACAGATCTTCATGGCAGTCAAGCATAAAACTATTATATCCACGTCACGTAGACCTGAAGGAATATTATCCTTTTTTTTCTCCATGGCACAAACATGACATGCTGTTTTTGCTGTTGCTGTCATTTAGTAATCTCGACTGCTCGAGCACAAGCCAGTGAATATTGATGTGAGCCCGTTTATCCCTGTTTGTCATGGTACGTGTCAAACCCAAGAGTGGTTTCTTGCCATAAAAGAAAGGACATTCTTTGGAGGACATCCTCTCCACATGCATGAACAGCAAGACGTTAGATAAATAAGAACAGCGCAGCAGGTATAGCGGCACCCGAAACAATGCATTATTTGTCCTCTTGAAAACCATTACTTTATGCACATTATGGGAGACAGTTATTTTTCAAAATGGTTTTGCCGTCACCTACAGTTTCATAACAACACACATTTGCTATGGTGGATATTTCTGGGAATAGCTGATGTCTGTTGTTGTTTTCCTGTGTTGATGCTTTGGTGAAGTGAGATTAATTGCAGCTGGCGCTGCAGATTCTACACTGACTGTTTTACAGGAGATGAAAACATCTTTCTATGGGTTTTTACAGAATAGTAATGTCCATCTACAGCTGACACACAACCTGGCCTCCCCCTCTTTTATCTAATTTTCCCTTTCCTTCCCCATCTCCACTTCTTTCTGCTCCTCTCTATCTTCTCCTGCTCACGCTCTTTCAAGGGCGGTAATGGGGCTGGACAGTGAATCGGATTTGGTCCACATCGAGACGCGCATCGCAAAAGGCCGTGAGTGCTGCACTCAGGGCTGCTACAGTAGCAACACCCACAGGACCCTTTGCCTCTCATTTAGAGCGAGGTCACAGGGAAGATGAGACCCTTTCTGTTGTTCAGATTGGCCCCTGAAGTCTAGTAAAGCAGAATAGGTGTCTCCTGACAAAAAAGGAGAGTTTTAGTGGGTTGATAGATGTTTCTTCTCTTTAATCTATCCCCTGTGTCTCATGGACAAACCTCAACTCCCCCCTTCTAAACGGCATGGTATATTCTGTCAAACCAATTATAGGGGTTTCCTGCATTGGAAAAGATATTCGCAGCCCTTCCTGTGGTGAGAAAAGCTGCCTCTGAATTATTAGAATTTTTTTGTAGTGTGACACACTACACAAGTGTGCACAAGTACTGCATTAGTCATGAATCTCAGCTGATTTTGAATCGCAAAAAGTCCTACTGCCTACTGTAGTATTAGTTGTTGAATTTTTTCTTAATTTTTTCTACCGTTACCCAACTTAAAGTTGTTTCAGAACTGTGAACTTATGACTATGCGTTCTGTATAGCAGCTGCATACAAAGTACAGTTTGATGGTGTAAATGCTTGTAATTTACTTCTGATTGATTTCCTATCGCCTCTCTCCAGGCGCCCAGTATGTGAAGTGCAGAGCCCAACGATGCACAGAAGGCAATAGACTGTACCTCTTTCCTGGACATGTAGACACCAACTCACTGGTTGTGCAGGATGAATACGTTTTCACACAGGTTTGCGTAGTAATAGATACATTTTCTTTTTACTATAGGCTACATTCTGTCTCTGTGAAGTTAGATTTTCTTGATTTTTTATTTTGGTATTTTGTGCATCCACTTTATTCTTCTCCATCAAAACCCACATAATGGCTTTCCCCAACACACCTGTTCCCCACTTACCCAATGTGGGTTTTGATTATGTTTTGTCTCGTTCATGCGAAGGCACGCTCAGTGTTTGCGTTTACTCACAGACATACTTCAAGCCTGAAAAATGTGTTTGCGAACTGAGATCACTAGAATAGGCAGGTTGGTGTCCTTATTATCATTCACTCTGACTTTGACTCCAATTAGACACCGACAGCCAGGGTCATTATTAGGAATCTAATTTTCAAATGCCCTTCGCTGTCATTGGTTTTTATCCACAGCTAAGTCATTTTGTCTCTGCTGGTCAGCCTTGATGCAGAAATCAAATGATATAGTTTTCTCGGGCTCAGTGTGTACTAAATCATTCTGCACTCTCCCATTTTGAATAAACACCCCTAAATGTTTACTGTTCATATTTGAATTTATTCATCCACAGATTTAATCTTTTTGATATGATATGATCTTGCAGCAGCAATACTTTAGGGTGACCCAGTTTCACTTTCAACACACTTAATCCACAGACTTGATTGGAATGGCTGTGATGTAAGAATGAAAATGTATGAAAAAAATACATCACAGCGTGATTCAGAAATGGTGATTCAATAAAATGCCCAAATTGCATTTAGCCGAGATGAGATTGACCGTCAAGGCAGAGGCAGACGTGAGGAAGATGTCTGGTGAAAATAACTGGACACAGAGAGTGTCTGCGCGGCTCTGTGGTGGCACAGATGACTTTCTTGTGACTTTCATTGCTCGGGGCAGTTGGATTTAACTTGACAAAGAGTAATGAGGTTATCGATTGGGCTACAACGAAATAAGCAGTCTTCAACACCTCCAAAGTCTCTTGGGAGAGAAGGAACAGCCAAGTGCAACATCCTCAAAAATGTGGCCTGGGAAAATGCAGCTCATTGATTTTCGATAGATTATTCCATTAGAGCCCTAATGTAGTGTGTTGGGGGACAAACACCATCCTTCTAGTTGATTAGAAAATAAGCAATCAAGTAGTGTTACCCTGCCTGTTAGTGGATGGGGAAAGTACATTAAGATCTTCAAGACACACTGTAGATAAAGCCAACACAATTTTCAGTGCCTCTTAGCTTTAGACTAATCGAGATAATGATAATTTATCTTGTGCATTTTAGTCCGCTTTTGACACTGTTGAGTAAAATTGCCAACGTTTTATCAAGTCAGTCATGTGTTGCAAATTAATACAAGTCTAAGTACTATGCAGGAAAAACTCATGGCATCGATCAAAATGCGAATAAAAGAGTTGCTGACCTAAAATATAGAAAAACAAGGTGTTAGGGGACGCAAAACTACAAAAAAAATGTACATATGGTCTATTTAAAGAATGACAAAAGCTTTCTTGACTTCATTGCAAAGGTAACCAAGTCAGGACGAGCCAGCTACTTTGTCTCCTACATGAGAGAATCCTTCAAACGGATGAAATTACCTAAATATTGTCTACCAAAGGTAAGCTACAAAGACACCAAATAACTATCAGATAATTTAAAAAAATATCATTATCATGAAGAAACAAGATTATTGTTTTGTTTTTGTAGAGTACAAGTCGTACAGCTGTTATTTTGTGAAGAAGAGTCACACTTTATTAAAAAGCTCTTGAACAGTTTTTTTGTCTTTCTCACCCATCTCTCTATCTGTCTTACTTTCTCTCACCAACGCCTCCATGCAGGACATGCATATCATCAGTACGGATGAGAAGCAGGTATTTGCTGCGGTCCAGGAGTGGAATCAGAACAACACCTACAGCCTGTATATCTCAGACTCCCCCGGGGTCTACTTTACACTTTCATTAGAGAACCTCAGAACCAGCAGAGGACCCGGCGGTAACCTACTGGTTGACTTTTATAAGGTGCGTAGTTAGTCTTGTTCATGGACTGCTGCTGTCACTTCACAACTAATGCCCCTTCAAGTTATTTCACATAGTAGGAGAAAACATTTGTTACTTTAATAACCTGTGATTGGAATAAAAGTAGGGCAGCAACTACCAATTGTTTTCATTATCAATTAATCTGGCTATTTTTTTCTCCATTAATTGATTAGTCATTTAGTCTATACATTTGTATCAGATTTCAATCAGATCACGAGGGGACATATTCAAATTGCCTTTTTTAATCTAATCAACAGTATACAATCAGTGATATAAAAAAATCTGAGAAAAGCAGTACATCCTCACATTTAAGAAACTCAAACACAGTGGTGGAAGCACATTTACTCAAGTACCGTATCTTAAGCACAGTTTTATGTACTTTACTTGAGCATTTCCATTTTATGCTGTGATACTTCTACTCTACTACTGTTGAGAGGTAATAAATATCCACTTCATTTATTTCACAGTTACAGTTACTAATTACTTTTCAGATTAATATTTTACTTACAATACATCTGATCAATCTTTAAAAGATGGTGCACTGTGTTACAGATTAAACTACGCAGCAAAGTGTTAAAATTAGTCCCACCACAACCAGCTGCAACATTTAAGTACTGCTTACATGTTAATGCATTAATAACAATGAACTACAATCAAAACAGTGACAAGCGCCTTTCTGTGTAAAGCATTTTTTTCTTTTGATACTTTTCGTACATTTAGCTGATAATACTTCTGTACTTTTGAATATTAGGAAAGCAGGACTTTACTTGTAACATGAATACTTCTTCCACCACTGCTCAAACAATTAATTGTTCATTATTCATTAATTTCCTGTTCATCAACTAACCCAGTAATCCTTTTAGCATGAATATGATTGTTACATCCTGAAAATATTTCAGATGATCATCAGCATCATTGCTGTTTTCTTTTGTAGGTTGAGGGGATAAATGGCATGTATCTCGCCAACAAACTGCTTGACAGTCATGTCAAGACTTTCATCACATACAACAAGGGACAAACATGGGCCCTGTTGCCAGCTCCTGCCACTGATGTGGCAAGAAATAACCTTCACTGCATTGTGGTGAGCTTGAGCCTTTGGGCAGGGGTGAAATGTATGCTTATTCATGCGAAATTAATCTTATGACATATATCATTCATCAAATGTTTCACCCTCATCAGCTGTGCTGTGGAAGTTCTTTGATTCAGAGCCATACTTGCACAGGGCGAGGCGCCAGCTTGCGCATGAGCCTCCTAAATGGCAGATGAGATGCTCTGCTGGAATATTCCTATTATCAGTGTAAAGCACAGAGTCATCGCGTATAGTTTCAGGGGTTCAGACTTTCCATTAACCTCTGTGATTTCAATTTACTACCTGTAGTCACATCGGACTAATGAATGTTAGATTACACTGAATTACATTATATAGCCGTGCTGTTATTCAGCAGGTAGGATATTAATCTAATCCAGTCAGTATGTTCTTTAGAGTCTGTTTGAAATAATGTATATTGTTCAGTTAATAGCAGGTAACGGCATTTCTCTCTGTCATACAAAATACCATTATGCTCCTGTCTGCTTTCTGACCCCTCTCCAACCCCTGCTGTTTGAAGAAACGTATTGATGTTTTTCAGTGTGCTTTAGTCTGAGAGATGAGTGAAAATGATTTGAATCAATTTTGCCAGTTTTATCAGTGCATCTTGGAGAATTTTAATTACATGCCTTGTTTGCTTTAGAATGAAACAATTCAAATGCCCTCTGCGTCCTCTCAGCCATGTTCTGCCTTTTTTTTCCCACGCAGAGAATATGAAAAGAACAAAGTATCTTTGTTTTATAAATGGCATCTGAGAACCTAGCACTTTTCTCTCAACAGGAAGCATAATTTCGAGGCAAAGCTAATTATAATTGCTTTTGTGAAGATCTGTCTGATACGTATTGTTTCAACCTGTACTCCATTGGAATCCGTTTTGTTGACAGCCATTTTGTTCGCTGCATCTTCATCTGGAGATGTCAGAGAATCCCTACACGTCTGGACTCATCACCAGCAAAAAGTCTGTGCCAGGGATCATTGTGGCGACAGGTAGAGTTACCTAAAGCAAGAGCATTTGATTTATAGATTAAACTGATTAAAGGTATCCCTACTTTCTCAGATAAATGCACAGTGCAACCACAAAAACAAACAAAAATGAATCACACAGTGCCCTCTTTCTGTCATTGAAATCAGATACTGAAACTTCAACTCCTAAATCTCTTATTTTGGAGGAGATGATTAGGTTGCAGTAAGTCATAAACGTGTCCTCCAGTGGAAATTGAGGGCATGCACAGATTCAAAAAACAACTCTTAACGATTGTACCAGGTGATGGTTTATATAGGTGTGTTATGGAGTCTTTGCTATGTAAATACAGACGGAGTAAAATTATTCATGTCTTTGTACTCAGGGAATACCGGAACAGAACTG
Source organism: Anarrhichthys ocellatus (assembly GCF_004355925.1). NCBI lineage: Eukaryota > Metazoa > Chordata > Actinopteri > Perciformes > Anarhichadidae > Anarrhichthys > Anarrhichthys ocellatus. The sequence continues at coordinate 7,519,685 of NW_022280033.1, read as the reverse complement.
TCCTCCACTAACCTTGGGATGTTTATAACATCTGATGCAGGAAATAGCTGGAGACAGGTGGGTCAGCACACTGCATGCATTTATCTTAAACAGATTATGTATTCATATTGAAAATGTGTTGAAAATGTGTTTTTTTTCAATGTGCACCAATACAGATTTTTGATGAACAGCACAACGTTTGGTTTCTTGACAACGGAGGGGCTTTGCTGGCAGTCCTACATGCAACAGCGCCTATTCGACACTTATGGTAGGTGTAGCTACTGTTCAACAATAGCAGACATCGTAATTACTGTAGGATATACACCTTAGGTGTAATTTGAGTGTTCTCCCTGTTTTTGATGCAGCATATGATTAAATTTAATGTTTTGAAATGCTGATGGGCCAAGTTTGCATGGTTATTATATCGGCACTGCAGCTTCGGAACTGTCAGAATCATTTCCAACAGAAGAGAGTCTGTTACAGCTTTGTACTCTTGGTTGGATATGATGGTTTGAGTGCTTTTATGTAAATGTAGAGTGGAGCAGGGTAGAAATATGAGACTGAGAATGCCCCATAAGTCCCTCATATTGCGGGGGCTTTGTAACACTATCTACTTTGATGTCCCTGCACATTACAGCCCTGTCAAAAGTGATTAAGCTCTAGGAAAGGTGATTTGAAACCCCCCAAATCTATTTCTAATGTTACAACCTGAGTCATATCTCTCTTTTCCATTGTTTTGTCACCTTCAAAAATTTCCCTGGGCAGAGGAACATTTGTTCTATTGTTCAGCTCGGTGTCGAGATAATTTTTCACATTGAAGAGAATCTTAGGTGCTCCATTTTTCAACTGTGGCAAAAGCTAAATCACCTGACATTTTGTTTTAAAATCATATTTCTGTGTACCTTGTTTTTCCCTGCTCCTGTGTACTTGTGATGTTTAATGTGACATGCATAGAGAAAACAATATATTTACAAGCCACTGCAGAGAGATGAACATAGATGGATAGACAGAAAGACGGATGTTCATGTGTTGACAGCTGTTGTTGTTTTTTTTTTTGTTTTTTTTTTGTTTTTTTCTTGAAGGATCAGTCTAGACGAAGGAAAAAAATGGGACCGACACAGTTTCTCCTTGGCCCCTCTGTATGTGGACGCAGTTTTAATGGAGCCAGAATCTGACAATCACATTATCACGTAAGCAGAGACAGACAAGTACAGTCCAGCAGGAATAAAACACACATTATCATGCTTGAGGAATTTGCTCTTCTGTTTATGTAAATAAAGAAAGGTCCACCTATCTTGTCTGTCGGCGTAAATTAATGAGATTTGCAAGTGCTACTATAATAGTACACCATCATATCAGAAACCTGTATATCTGTATCTCAAGATGGTTTCATCTAAAATCTGTGTTTTGGTGACTCATCTTCCAGTTTTTTTGGACACTTCAGTCATCGGTCAGAATGGCAGCTGATCAAGATCGACTACAAAGGCCTCTTTAACAGGAGATGCATGGATGGAGATTATCAAACATGGAACCTGCACGACAAGGTTACAGGGATATTAAACATTATTGATTTATTGTCAGCTTAAAGAGATGCACGTTTATCCGTCGTCTCTGTACAACATAGCACACTCGCTTAATGCATGAACCACATTTTTTCATTTCCATCTCTCTTTTCTTTCAAGAGTTTCTTTCAATCTTGTGATAAACGAAATCATGTTTTTCTTTGTTTGATAGGGAGAGCCGTGTGTGATGGGCGAGAAGCAGATCTTTATGAAGCGCACGCCAGGCAACCGTTGCATGCTGACCCAGGACTATTCGAGGATCTATACCTCAGAACCATGCCTCTGCACAGCCTATGATTTTGAATGGTAAGGACTTCTTCTCTTAGCTTTCCCAACTACGATTATACGGTAACTGGGACTTTTATCCCTCTTTAATTTCTTTCATTACGTGTTTACCAAACATACATTTGTAATCAAAAACAGATGGTATCAGTTTGCAGAACTTCATAGCCTTAATATCCATCTTACATTCCACTTTTACTTGAAAAACAATATGACTGTAATCATTAAATCTAATTATAGTTTTGAGTTTGTACATGGGAGTTAGGAACTTTTCATTGTGCTACTGTAATTTGCATAATGTCAAGTGACTTATTAGAATTCAATTAATTATGAATCGTTAAATGAATTTTAAATATAATTTATCAATCTGTTGGAAATTCTGTTTGATCCTGCTTGTCTGACAATCATGTCCCTAGTTATGGTCTTAAAATATGCGATGAAGTGCCAACTGCAAAGCATTTGCCCCACTACAAAAGCTTGTAGAAGCTAGATTATTTGAGGTGCAGTGTTTATCATTTCATGAAGTGTCATCTTTTGTTGACAGTGATTATGGGTGGGAACGCCAGGCGGACGGGAAGTGCTCCCCTGCTTTTTGGTTTAATCCAAATGGTGCGACTAAAAGCTGCAGGCCCAGCCAAAGCTTTCTTAACAGCACAGGGTAAGTGGCCCCCAGTGTTTAATCCATCACAAAACAATATCATTCCACTCCAGCTTGTTTGTCACGTTGTCTTGAACACAAACAGAAAATAATGGTTCGCTTTCTCAATGGTTCAGAAAAAAAGCCTCTCAGTAGAGCTGAAAAAAGTAACCTAATTCCATAATACATAATGATGCTGAGCCTGGTTTTGAGTTTGCAGCATGTTTCCATTTTAAAAGTAACAAAATTGGCCAGGGTGCATTATACTGTAAATCGGTGTGCTGTCGATGGACACTTTCCTCCCACAATGAATTGCCGAATTGACAATGAGGAGCATGAAAACATATTCTGGATGTTGGTGAAACAGCTCCGAAACACAAACAAAAATAAAAACATTTTGCCCTCTCTTTGTGAAGTTATATTGAAAGTCGCATTCTAAAGTTTCAGTGTGATTGATATCAATTGCCGCAAGTCTTCATTCACCAAAGTACATCGATTTTTGCAAATTTGTATACTATTCAAATTAGTATGGTATATAAAAGTATGTAAAACAGGATTTTGACACTTTTTTTTGCTTTATGTTTCAAAGATATCGAAAGGTTTTGTCCAATAACTGTAAGGAGGGAGGGAGGAACGTGTACTCGCCCAAGAGGCAGGCGTGTCGTCCCAGACCCCCCCGAGGTCTAAGGCTGTCCACCAGTCAAGGAGAACTCAGTGCCACTGTTGGAAGCAACGTTACTTTCATGGTCTACCTCGATGATGTGAGTTGTATCGCCGAAAATCACTGTTGTGTTATCAGTAGCTATAGTTCCGGTAATTATTTTAAATTTCAATAAGTCTAGCATGACTGCATGCTCTGTGAGCTAAATGCTAACGTGAACATGCTAATATGCGCTCAATAACAATCATAATATGCTGATATTTTGCAGCTGTAATGTTTACCACAATCACCATCCTAGTATAGTGTGTTAGCATGCTTACATGTGCTATTTAACACTAAACACAGCGTACAGCTGAGGCTGATTACTGCCATACGTTTTCTGAGTGTCTGGTTGTACAAATATTGTTCAGTATTAGAGAAATTAAGATTTTGACATGATGATGGCGCTACATAAAAGGTCAGAGGAAATGTAGTTATTAGGGGGCATTGAAGTGTGAATGAAATGACATGACAATCAATATATTTTCTGTTTTTGAGATATTTACTCAAAACTAAAATTGTTGAGTCTTGAAATGTCTTATTTTTTATGTTTTGAAAAGAAGCCCTATTGACCTTTTCATATTAGTCTGGCAGAAAAACAGATATCGCAAAGTAGGGTGAAATAAAACCAAAGCGATCTGCATAGCTACATGCCACAAGGGAATAGTGAGAAAGCACTTTTTAGTTGAGCTGCTGGATTATTTTATCAGCTAGCAAGATGGCACCAGATGATAAACAAATCCTAGGGACACTTTCATGACCTCTGTTGCACTCTTTTTACTTTTCCTCTTCTTGTCTCAGTTGAATTTCTGTCTCCCTACATTCATATCCACCTGCAAAGTGTTGTGACGCAGCTTGTAGGACATCTCAGCCCAAGCACTTTAGAAGTGGACTGTGCTTATTTCACTTGTATGTGATTGTGTTGAAGCATCCTGACCTAAGCTGTAGTGACAGATGCCATGTGTTACCACCTGTCCACAGGGAGACTCGTTGAGGACCAGCATCCAGCTAGACTTCGGGGACGGCATTAAGATCACATACTCTAACCTGAGCAGGGCCGATGATGGCATCAACCATGTCTACAGAACGACTGGGATTTACAGAGTGACAGCTTCTGCTGAAAACAACCAGGGATCTGACAGCAGCACACTGTTTTTACACATCACCAGTATGTGAATAAGAGACATCATTTCTCATCCCTGCGGCAGTGCACATAGCATGAGTCTCTTACCTTTCATGGATAGTCACGTTCCCACTCTGCTGAATTTCTTTTTAGTCATGGCTGTAATACTTTTATGCGTTTTAGCCTTGTAAAATGGAAATACACACACCTGGAGCTAAAAACGCTCCATGTTTGATGAATTTATGTGTGTTTTACTCATGCCTGCATTTGCACACGTGTGTAATGCATGTATTTATGTATGTGGTGGTGTATTTGTTGCTGCCGCAGGTCCAGTGGAGCGTGTATATCTCTCCACTCCTATTGTAGCCATCAGGGGGAAGGAGGTTAATCTGACTGCGGTGGTATGGCCGAGTCACACCAGAACATTGACCTTCTTCTGGTGGTTTGACAACAGCTCCGAGGTGAGAAGCTTCTACTCCCACTCCAACTATTGTTCCAGGGCCACTTTTTGTTCTGTTTACTGCAGTCTTTTCCATCTTCTCTTGATGTCCTTGTGGTGTTGGTATCAAAGTGTAAATCTTAAAAGCCCTCACACAAATCATGTTAAATGTGACTGCACGTGACTTCACTGTGTCTTTCTGGAGAATCCAGACAGGAAGGCTGGTTGTATTTATTAATCACGCTGATTGTGTTCACTGCAGCACTACCTCATTATACAGTATGTCAAGGGCTGCATGTACGTAGTATTCTATATTCGGCTGAGAGGATGCAGGGTTTTTTTCTGAAATTCCCTGTGTTTTTCCTTTTAAATTTCAGCCCATTATAACCTTGGAGGGAAGCATTTCGTACACATTTCAGAGGGAAGGAAAAAACAAGGTCACGGTCCAGGTTGCTTCTGGGAGCACCATAATGCAGGATTCAAAAGTTATAAATGTTAAAGGTGAGTGGGGGAGACGGTCTTCAAAGCACTTTAATTGGTGTGATGCACGTTACATGAATATGCAATATGCTTTCTCGGGGAAAGCATGATGCCTCTCGGTCCACGCTGCAAGCAACGCCACGTTGTTGTCAACATGGACTTATCTAATGAATAAAATGTCACGGAGGGCGAACACGAAATCTTGAGGAGCAATTAACTTCAAGGCGTATGTTGCCAAATGAGAAAAGACAAAACTGCACATCAGATTAATCAAAAACGAAACCAGAATTAACATTCATATTCTAACAGACATCAATTTGCCTTTTTTTCCAGAATTCTTCAGGTCGCTGCTGTTGTCATTCTCGCTAGCTCTTGATGAGCACAATCCTGACATCCCAGAGTGGAGGGAGGACATAGGCCGCGTGGTGCGGACAGCTCTGTCACGGGTACATAGAGAACATATTGCTCTGAGGTCTTTCCAGCAGCCATCGGCCACCAGCGGCTTTCACGGCCATTACTATTTTATATCTGTGTGCAGTATTGATAAGGCAGTCACAATTTGTTATGGTCCATGTGTGTAATTTTTCCTTTGACGACAGTAACCAAACACTGTTATTTAGTGTGAATTTGAATTCAAGTTGATGTCAAAATGTGGATGTTTGGCTATTTTTACTTTATTGTCCAAAGTTTAGAAGTAACAGTCCAAACTTAATACCTGCCTGTTGTCTTGTCGTTGCAGGTATCTGGGGTCCCTGAAGATCAGCTTCTGGTGTCTTTGTATCCTGGACTTCCATCTACAGCAGAGCTCTTTATCCTGCCTGATGAGCAGACATCAAGTGAGCACAAGAGAGGGAGTGAGGAGGCTCTCGAGACGGTAAGAACCATGATATATAGAAATATAAAATTTCTTATCATGTGAAGTTTACAGTATGAAAAAACAATCTGAACGCATTTGCCAAATCAACAAATTATACCTGGCTTATTTATTGTGTACACAATAGAAATGTAAAAAGGACATGTTGTTTTAGGGGGCGTTAAATGCTGTAACATGTGAATTAGTCAAATTTCGGGGTGTTTGTAGCTGAATTTTTGAACTATGGAGAGAGCCAGGCTAGCTGTTTCCCCCTGATCACAGTCATTATGCTATGCTAAGCTTATTGCCTCGTGGCTAAACCTCCATACTCAACATACAGACATCAGAGTGATGTCAATGTTCTCATATTACTCTTGCAAGAATCATATTTGTTGAACTATTTTTTTAAAGAAGTGCTAGTTATGATTTACCAGTTCATAATATGATGAATGCATGACGATGTTTTACGTTACAGAGACTTTATTTTTATTTATTGTAGCATAATATATCATTCTCTGTTTTTGTGTCTTACCTTATACCTAAAACAGATATCCGATATTTTTGTCACTGCCCTGAACCAAGGCCTGATCCAGTTTGAGCTGAAAGCGGATATTCACATTATTGTGTACATGACTCAGCAAACTTTGGGTGAGTTTGTTTTTAACCTGCCCATTGTTCCTGCATGCTTGGACCAACTGTTGCATCTAAAAACCTTTTGCAGGTACATCAAAAAGTGTTCAAATAGATATTAGTCTTAATTTATGCCAATTTAGTACAGTACTAAATACTAAATACTAAAGTCTATCTGTGCTGTTTACAGTTAAAAGTTAAACCGTGTGTCTTTTTTATGATTTAAGATTGAGTATTCCCCAAACACTGAAAAAATAAGACAAAGACAACTATAAACCCTGAGTGAAATTCATATAATACTGTATACCACAGTACATCAGTTTTGCACTTGAGGCTGTGAGACAGTAGTTCTCTTTTGAAATCAGCCACTCAATCACACGATTGACAAAGAGGGCATTTGGTATGCAATGAGGAAATCGGCAGGGTCACTTGATCATTAGCATATCGCAAAAAACGTGTCGATCAACCCTGCTCGGCTTTACCCTTTTCATCCACCAACGGATCTGTCTTCATTTGTGTCTGCATACAAAGGTCTGGGTTGCCTTTAAAATGATCCAGAAAGGTCAAACTTCATAGGCTTCTCTCTCAAGGAGAGAAAGGTGGGAGGGGGAATACTTTGAATATTGCATCTCAGCATTTAAAAACCCATGACTATGCATAAGCTGCATGACGGACCCCAGGGAGAGGCAGTGGACCTCCTAAAGATTCCTTTTAATACCCTGAGGGGATAACGTGCATAGAGCAGCTCTTCAAACTGTACCTGCAGTTGTTACATGACATGAGGTGATGAAAGGGATCTCCTTAAAATAAGACATGGTTAAGAGGAAAATTAAAGCATTTGTCTTTTTCCAAATGTGGCGCTCATTTGACGCATTTGACTTTCAGCACCACTTGTGGATTCAAACTCCATCCACAGTGGGTCAGCCATGCTGATGCTGCTCACCGTGGTCTTTGTTGGTTTAGCAGCATTCTTCATCTACAAGTTCAAAAGGTGTGTTCACTTGGATCAGGAAGTAAATTGTATTTGTATTGAATTGTATTGAATTCTCTTTTAAATCACAAACGATTTATCTTTGTTGCTCGTGAAGACCTTACACAGCAGCTCTGCTAATTCTCTGTCATTAGGAAGATCCCTTGGATCCATGTTCAAGCTGAGAATAGTCATGAGAAGGAACCGGAGGTGATCAGTACAGTCGGTCAGAATAACATGTCAAAGGTCAAGCTCAGTGAGTTTCCCTCTCCGAAAGAACTCATGGAAAAGGAGCTGGAGGCCACGAGCAGAGGTAAGTTAGCTACACATTTAATACTTGCCACCATTAACAATTAGTGGGTGGTGTACAAAATATACTGTATTTTAAGTAGTGATGGAAGAAGATTTACGTCTTTTATTTTAGTAAAATTAGCAATACCACAATTTACAATCTCTGTTAAATGTAAAACTCCTGCTTTCAAAACCTTGTAGTGTAAGTACATGTAAAGGTTGTCACTATGGAGCCAAAATGGACTGCTGTTGTTACATTATTATACATGTCGGATCATTATTATAGATGCAGGAACATGTAAACAGGATTTCAATGTTGTACCCATACAAACTAACTACCAACTGCAAGTACCAGGTGGTATAGAATTAAAATACTCTAGTAAAGTATAATTACATAACAATTGTACTTCACTTAGTTATTTTTCATAAATACATAAGTGAATGTATTTTAGGATTTAGAAAACTACAGTATTTGACAGGTGTGATGGCCCTTGATTGCTGAGACTAAATTAAATAAGAATATTCAAATCTGTATACTTTTTTGAAAATTTCAATGGCATAATATACTTTGACATTTTTATGACATCTTCATGACAGACAATATGACTACATATAACTTTTCTTGACATTTTTATGACAGACAACACTCTGACTTGACGACTAGTATACCAAAACTTTTTTATGGCATTTTTATGACATGTCATGATAACATGATATATTCATTACATACTATACAGTGAAAATTTTTAATGTGACAGTTTTCTGACATACGTAGTGTACTTTGACATTGTTATAGCAAACATTTCATGACATTTATTTGAAGACGTTTTTTTCAACATAATCTATGGATTTTTTTTGACATGCAACACGATTACTTTTTATGACTTTTTCATGACTTTTTTCAACATACTATACTATGATTTTTTATACTATACTATATCATAACTTCTTTTGACAAACTATGCTTCCTTATTTTTAATTACATTTTCATGACATACTATACTATGTTATGACATTTTAAGGAAATTGTATTGGTATACTAAATGCTCACTGACTCTAATACAGGATTTAAAGGATGACTGTAATTGTAAAAGACTGACACTGATTAACAATAAACACTGTTTTCAATACATTGTAACTGTATTTTGGTGTAGACACAAAGTACATGGTTTCAGTTTTATCTAAACAACTGTAAATTAAAGTGCAGCACACATCTACGGTACTAGAACCTCTGTATCAATGCAATGTGTCATATATGTGGAAATTGAACACCACAAGCAATTGCAGCACAGTAACCAGATATCACGATGACAAGTTACATTTTTGATTGCTCTGGCTGACATCCACAGTCATGTCTTTTAGATGACAACTACCCAGTCCCTGCAGACACTGGATTATCTGACAAAAGTAGCATTGCAGTACTCCTGACAAAGACATGTGGGCTGCAGGCTGCTTTTCTGGTCGCTCAGCACTTTGGCTATTCTTCATTTCTCAGCTGTTTGTACTTTTACAAGTCTTTGCTGATCTGAAACAAATCAACTCCTTTTTGGTGGCTTTCGAAAAATGTTTATTTACAAAAGGGCAGATCCGCATGGGACCTTTTGATCTGTGGCTCGCTAGATCAAATTTACAACCTGCTGTTTAATTAATGCTCTGAAATTTGGTTTGATTTTCATGCAGTCTGATTTGGGCTGGGGATACAAGTCTGTTGTATCCATTTTACAACAGCATATTATGATCAATCATTTGTCAGTTCAGGCCCCTGTCCAGTAATCATTCATCCTTTGTGAACATTGGCTTCATTATTCACGATTACATTGTGAATAATTCAATATGTTTATTTAATTGTGCTTGAAATATGCCTAGTATAAACTGCGTATCCCTCTGAAATATATTTTATAAAGTACATATGTTTTCATTGCTGTTAGGTAGGTCTTGCTCCAGCCAATGAAAAAAGCCCCCTACCAGTGGAAAAACATTAACCAGTTTTAATTTAATTAATGTCTGGGTTCAGTGATTTTACGTGTTCTCATTTTAGTCCAAATGGCTTTACAAGCACATAGAAAAGGCAGATTCTGCTGGCCATAGGTTTCACAGTTATAAAGGTAGAGATGAAGATTCGAATATTTAAAATAAGACGTTGCATATTAAAATGAAAATTTTAATGTAATGATGTAATGATTTATGTGATTACAAATTGGTTCTGAATGATTAACATGACAGCTCACATGGCCTCAAGCTGTAAAATAAATTCAGCACAATGCAGGAGGTTGTCTGAACAGGTTTCGTTAGTGATGTAGTTGTATTTCACAATGTGAGAAATACAAATTAATTCTATTTAAAGAAGTGTTATTTACATAATCTACTTCTTTGGTAGACATCACTCTTGTTAGATGACGCTGGATGCTCATGCACTAAGGGAGAAGTTCACTTTTTTTGAATGAAGGGTAGTGTGATGCAAGTATTTCACTTAAAGTTACATTTTTACATTGAAGAGCTACCTTAGGAGTAAAAAAGCTCTTAGTTGAGTGTGAAGAATAAAACACATTTAACAAGAAACGTATTACTTGGAGCTACTCTCAAGTAATCGCATCATTAATTATATGTATTAATAGCCAATCAGAGACAAGCACTAATGCCTAAATCTCTTTCACTGTTTATTCCTTTAAAAAAAATCCTTATTCAGTGATACAAACATTGGTAATTTACATTTTTAATTGTGTGAAATCCCTCATGCACTATAAATGATATTTTTAGACAAACAATGTAGGAATTAAATGATAATGTGGAAGAGGTCGCTCATAGTGATGAACCTACAGAGAATCACCTGAATCTCCAGCTCCCTTCTGCTTTTCCAGAGCTACAGTTTCTGTGCATTGTTTTGATTTTGTTGCCTGCATCTTTACTGCTTCGTTTGCCCTTACTACTCACATAGTGTTGTTTTGGTTGAGAAAAAAAGGTAAGAGACTGGCTGGTGAACATAGTGAAGCATTTAGCAGCTAAAGAGACACATGTTTTTTCAGGAGTTGGTAGAGAGAGATCAAAAACAGAGTTTAAAGAGACTGAATGTTGGACTTGCATTCGTCAGGTAGCTAGAAGCACAACTATAAATGAATAATAATGTTGCTCCGTAACGGCTGGATAGGTAAATAAGCAGCTGTTTTCTAGTTTGCCAAATCAACATATAAGGTAAATATGTTAATGTGGCCAAAAATGTAGTTATCTTCAGTTAAAATATGGACACCTCTAACTCTCTTAAATTTAGGAGCAAGTCTCTTTCCTTAGCTCTCTGTGTGATACAGTAACGTTTTTTTCAGCATTAGATATTTCAATCTTAAATTGTATTCTTTCAGATCTTAATTTTAAACTTCTAAACTCCCCATATCCTTTACCTTACAAATTTACTACAGACTACATATATTTTAGTCTTAAAATACGCTCATATTTTCTTTGGCAAATCTGAACTAACTGCCGGATCTTTTCCTTGATACATTTATTTACTGCCAGGTTATTAGTTATACAGGTGAACATGAAATTGGCTCCAAGCAGCTTCATACAAATCACCAAATTGAAATTACTGACAGAGTTGAGACATGAAAGTACCACCTTTGAATAAGCCAGTGTCTGCACAATCTGAACGACCCCACTTGTCAAGGCGATCCTATCTTATCAGCCCTCCATCACCAGCTCAGCCCTGCTCTAACGAAGCCATGTTCCTTTGAGACAACAGGGGGCTTTTCAGCCAATATGCATGGCTGATGAATTCATTATTAAGTGTAAAAGCGTATAAAAAATATTTGATCTCCAAGTGGAAAGATACGATGGAACACAAGATTGAATTTTGTGTTGATTGGTTGATGTTAAAGGCAGTTATTCCTTGACCCCAAAACCAATGTCATGTAGGCAAAGCAGAAATATAAAAGAAGTTGTGTTTGCAGAGTCTCTTTCATCATCATATCCTCAAAACGAAGCAACGTGTGATGTGCATGTAATGTCTAAGCAGTTGATTGTCCATTTATTTAGTCTGTTTTTATTTTTCGTTTGCATGTTTTCAGGAGGAATTGGAAGAAATATGGAGAGAATTGTTACAAGGGAATTTCCAAACTGTTCAAACGTCTAAGACTCTGTTACTGCGTAAGTACAGATTGTTGTGTTACAATTGTGCTAAAATTGTTTGCTTTGTTGGCATTGTTTTCTTTTTATATACACATTCCACTGTGATAGCTGCTATCCTTCAAAGTCATGTTTTTAACCCACATGGGTAGAGTAAGCATCTTTACAATACTTGATGAAGATCAATCCACCGAGCCAGACTCTAGGGTCTCTAGCGGTGAATTGCTGGAAATGGCTTATAAAGTTAGCCAGAAAAAAAATGTCCAATTAGCCTCAAGGTTCCCGGCTCTACATTAACGCCATCTATTTCATGGATATTCAGCTGCCATTGTGTACTTTTGATGAATGCGTCACCGCCTGTGACATATCATCATTTGTGTTAATTGGGAGGAAAATAGCAGAGGAAAAACAGAGTTCTTCAAATAATATACCTCAGAATCTATAAGAAACAGTGAAATGAGAAAAGTACCATTAAATTAACAGTTCAGTACAAGAGACATAATGTATAGGCTTCACTGTATATGTATAGATTTTTTAAAAAGTTACTTTCAATTCTGCATTGAATGACAGAGAATGAACATAACTCACTATAAGGACATTTAGGCCGTTAAGGACTATCATGATGTAGGGCTTAAAATGATGAACACACTTGATGTAATAAAAATGAAATATTACAGTACTTGTTGATAATGTTTCCCTCTAACAGACACATTGAACTGAGAAGGCTATAACATTTCTCAAGCGTAACCTTTTTATTTTGTTTTTACATTTTTTCCTTTTTCCTTATAATATAATATATATAATTGATAGATAACTTTAGTCATCATTTCATGTTTAATAAACCACATTCACGCTCTGGATAAACATTTACCGCCCTATAACTAGAGGTCTTTGAGTTGTAAATATACACTAATGAATATTTATATTAGAAATGTCAAAATCTGACTGTTGTGAATGCTCATGAGAAAGGAATATCGGAAAGGAATATGGAGTTGGTTTTGCTTTGTAAGTTAACATGGTGCTTTAAATGACTCATCAGATGATGGTACACAACGGAAAATGTGACGTTGAACATGAACGTATGGCCTTAGAAGGAGAAATATTGTAAACTTGTACATAGAGAGAGAAGGAATGTAAAGGAATGTACAGTAGCATCATCCTACTTTAATGTAAGGTTGACTTACTGAACAGTTAGTAGGTTAGTATGTTTCTATGTACTTCAGTCTCACAACAAACTGTATGTCATCTTTTTCATTTGTTAGATTTTTTTTCCAGTAGCATGCCCTAATAATCTGTGATAAAAGATATAATATATTAGGGAGAGCAAGTACTTTATGTATGTATACATATATATGTATACGTATATGTATATACACGCACACAATCATTATTGGTTTTAAAGTTTCATTAAACAAATAATTGACACCTTGTCTAATAGTCTAGTTGTGCAAATGCAAAAAGTTGTGCATGATCTATGATATTGTTCATTTTTGTCTGATATATAAATTGTCTTGTTTTGAATCATATTTCTTACTGTGAACAAATTGCCATTTTTAAATTGTTCAAAAATAAATGTATTTTTATATTGAATCATGTGTATCTATTATGCATGCACCCAACATTTCTGTTGAAATGGAAGATGTAAGAATATAATATAGTTTACACTCTTGTCTCCTGGCGGAAGGATGCGAAGACAGATTTCTTTGGCTGCCAGTGAATGAGAAATGTCTGCATTGTCATGACATAAACCTGAAAACAAGATTCATGAAGCGCGTGTTATCTGAAAGTCAGGTGCCTTGTAGCAGCCAGCACATCAGTCTCAGCATTACACTTTTAATGATCCCTCAGAGGCTCTGAAGTCAGCTTTAATGGGCAGAAGTGGGATAACACCCATGTGAAGATTCCAATCCGACACTTTGACTGAGCTTCATTTTACCTCTATCACTCAAGTTGCCAGTTACAGATGGTTTCTATTTAATGGGAACAATTACTGAGGCAGTAGTTGGATGATGAGGAACGGACGATTTTGTAAAGAACTACTGCCGTTAGTATTGCTCATTCTCTGTTCTCCGAGTTAGAAAAAAAAAGAAGCCTTTCACTTTAAAATGGCAAAGAGACAGAAAGGTTTGGAGGGCAGAACTGTGTGGCTGATTGGCTGAAATGATTCTTCACGCACAAAGATGCAGCAACAAGGCCCTTGTCCCTTTGTTTTGCATTTTGTTTGCCACCTCAACAGCTTCATATCGCACACCAATCTCCATCACTCCCAACAGTCATCAACGCCCCGAGAGTCTTATTCTCGGTCCTGCTCTCAGTCTGAATTAACACCGAGGCCTTTCTCTAACTGCCCTGGGATGTTCGGCGGTGCACAATCAAATTGAACGGTGACAATCCCTAATGGATGATTCGCTGCAGCCAGACACTAATGTAGCACTCAATGAAAGGAAACATGCTCATCAATTTCACACTGTGGCTAACACAATATTGCTGTGGGGTTATTGTTGTGGGACATTTTTCATTCAAGGTGCAACCCATTCTGGGAAAATCTTCCTTGATTGTGTGTGTGTGTGTGTGTGTGTGTGTGTGTGTGTGTGTGTGTCGATTTCCTGGAGAGGGGATAATTAATTTGTTGCACAGTGGGAGAGCCAAGGAACTAGCCCATTAGAATCACTCCAGGCTACTTGCTGCCTTTCATTGTCCTCCTGCTCGGCCCTATTGTATCATGCAAATGGATGAACTGAAACTTTGAGTGTGCTAAGCAACACTTGTTAGAGACAAAGCAGAAAAAAGCAACAAATTCGAGTGAGGGTGCCCGTCGATCAAACTTACCAGTTTGAGTCATAGCTCCGCCCTTTATGAAATTGACTAAATCAAAGGTCAAACACAACTAAATGCTGCAGTGAACCACATGGATTTTAACAGACAGCAAAAATATATAAAGCGCTTTATGCTTTGGGGAAATGAGTTCAACAATCTGCCACACTGCATCAATGTTTAGTTTCTGCTTTATTCTGCAACCATGGTTACTTCTGCGAAATCAAATGAAAAACACAGGAACAGCAAGTCGCTTGTAATGAATGAGCTGTCCAGCCTTTGAGAAATGGAAAATACTGCAGTTCACATTACATTTTTCTTTTCTAATTAAGACACATTTTTACCATCTTGAAAGAGGGGGGGGGGGGGGAATCATCATGCAAATATGTTTACAGTCCTATTCACAGGTTTATTATTGGGACTCGACAAAAACTCTCTGATGATCGGTGTAGAGAGACAGCGTTCGCCTGACGACGAGAAAGAGTTTATTTATGCTTCAGGCTCAATCGCAGGGTTGGAGGAAAGAAGTATGGAGAAGCCTCCAGTTAATTTGTCTCACTGACATATGATGCTGACAATACTTAAAAAGAAAAGTTGGATGAAGAAGAACTTCAGTACTTATCCCAAAGAGACAGCGGCTGACCAAAGCTCTGTGCGTAGGCTGAGCCTTGTTGACAGGAGATACGTCTTCTCTATCTCCGTGTCCCTTGCAGCGAAGGAGATGAACAAATCCGCAGCCTTTTGTGCGCCGAGTCCTTGGGGGCAAACCTAGAACAGACCGCCGGCTCCTGAGGAAATGCCAGGTGGAGATGCTGGTAACATAGTGGTAGATAAACAGTCCAGAATAAATAAAAAGGTGTCAAATGAGAACATGTTTCCGTTAAATCCTGGTGTGGTTTTAGTGTTGCCATACTTCCTGTAACCTTCACAGTGATGCTCAGTTCAAAGAAAAACATGAAAAATGTTTTGTAACTGTGTCAAGGAGCTCAAGTCTTTTAACTTCATGGTGGTACATCAGACAAACAAATAGCTAATGAATCTTAAACAAATAAGTAGTTAATTAAAATACAGATCTAGCACTTTTCACTACATCACAGTATGTGTTTGCGGCTGTAACCATAGCTTTTTTTTTTGGTAACACAGGAATTATTCTTAAGTTTTTACATTTAGCTCTATTTATAGAAACCAGAATGTACAAGAAATGCTCTGGGCAACAGATATGTACGAAGCACAAGTTTAAAAGTCATTGCGTTGTTTAACAAGTCGAATTGACTGTAAAACAATCAAATGTAAGATTTCCGCTGCACAAATAATCCATATGCATGATTTAGATTGGAAATTTGTGAATAATCTGTCTAAAGTAGGTTTGACATTAATCATGTTGGCTTCCATTCCACTGTCACTAAAATGACTTATTTGAGTCTCCTACACAAGAGGGATTGCTCAGTGTCTCGTCTACTGTATATAACAGACTAGTATATTTCCCCTTTAATCTTCTGTTGTTATTTTTGTTGTGACATTTATAACATTTTGAGCGGCAAAGAGACGGGCTTCATGGAATACACAGATCTGGGACAAGGAGCCCTCCCTCATCTCCTGGATATTGCAAGCTTTCATTTGATGAGAATCTGGTGATAAGATTTACTGATTGTACAGAGCTTAATGAATCTGCTTCCCTCACTGTCTTAATCAGATAAGCTATTTAAAGTAAACTTCACAAACACAAGCCCAGAGAACAGAAATAGGAACATAGGATATTATTATACATCACATCTGCCCAGCTGTGTGATATTTTCATATTTGGGCAGACGCAGCTGTAACCAGCTGAGACAAATAACTTTTACTTTTCCCATTATGGATGTACATTATTTACATAAAAAGATCAATGTCCTTGCAAAAATACAAGTATTTTCAGTCAAAAAGTGTCCCCTTTGAAGAAGCAAGTATAAATCTGTACAGTCTCCTCAGAGGGATTAGGCAGCACAGTGTGAACTGGTCCATCGATGCAAGGGTAGCGAAACACTCGAGACCATTCATTGTGACCGTGGTTTCATAGCTTGCTGGAAGTAACTGCCAAAAAAGATGTATTGCTTTCGAGTTGGTCATAGACTCGCAACATTAAAACACGTGGGGCGCTTCATCAGAGAGCTTGATGTCAGTGTGAGATGGCAGGTAGCCTGACAAGGGAGAAAAAAAAGAGAGACACAGAGGAGGAATTTTATGTATCGATTTGCATACGGGTGTATTTTTTGCAGGCAAACACATTTATCTTGGATGGGTCGATTGTTTAGAAGTAAATCAACTGGAACCTCATAGATATTTCTTGATGAAAATGCTTTCACCACTCCGCTACTTTCCTGATGCACTAATTATTTTATTGGGTCAAATAATTCACCCAGACATTCTCATCACTTTAGCTTGCACTAGATTGTGCTTCACTTACCTGTGAATACTAATACCTTGCTGTGACAAACTCAGGCTGACAAATACATAAATATACTGCACATAATAATAACGGTGTCTTGGTATCTCGTGTATGATAATACGGAGGCAGGGGGAATAGCATCAGTACTTAACAATAAGCGAATATCATGTATCTTCAACTTGAGACCACTGTTTCTCTTTGGCGGTGCAGTTTTTAACATGCGACATTTTTGACAATTTTATTTACTGTACTTAAGAGTCAATTCACACAAAACAAATAAACATTTTCTCACTTAACCCTTGTGATATGTAACTATATGTATAACTACACCTATTTGAATTGTTTTGGTTTTACGTACTTAGGTGGTGGGATATCTGTTTCTGTGATTTATACCACAATTCAAAAACAAAGGGGGTGAATTACATGTTGTTTGTGTGGGGCTCATAGCATTAAAATAATTACATTTCAGAAATGTAACAGCAACAAGTCTTTTCACAAACAATGTTCAGGTTAAGGTACGGTCACATTAGCCATATGTTTGATCAAACTGTTGCAATTTTGGTATGGCAATGAACATTTTCAGAGCAATAGTCAAACTGTAAGTGGTTTATGGGAGTGAATGCTGCAGTATGTGGTCTGGTAGAGTAATAGTGAACATAAATAATTGATTGCACTTCTAGGAAGTTTGCTTTGTATTTCTTTGTCATGCCAAACATTTGGCCCATCCTACATGGATTCAAATATAACTACTGATTAAATCATACACAAAGCAAAAAGAAAATCATCAGTTCTAACATTATATGTACTTCTACGTACTCTCAAACAATATATATTCATGTGCAAAACAAGTTGAGCATTAAATAGCAGCACAAAGAAAAGAAAAGCTACGAGCTTAAAGTTTATCCTGGTTAAAGGTTGTTTTTTTCCTCATCTATGTTCTCCAAGTCACTGGCTGACATAAATGTTTTGTATGTGAATAGCTAATTTGAAGTCGTTTGTACTAATTAACAAGAATAATAACTACATTTCCAAAACACAGTGCATCACTGTTTCTGCCAATTAGCAAGGAAAACACAAGACAAGTGTCTAGGACATGCAGCGGAACAGGAAGAGCATCCTTGTATTTGTCATGCAAAGAATATGGGCTTCAACTGAAGTGATAGAAGTGTAATGTCACCGTTTACGGCTTTACTCATTATGTGTCACTGTGAACAGTTTTTAAAGCAACGACTTTATACTAATGAAATAGTTGCATATCTCTAAACCTTGGCAAATATATCCACTACCACCAACTACCACTAAAGAAAATGTTTTTTTGTCATTAGGATGAATTGACATTTTAGCTAGCGCTGCAGTCTTTATGACCAGCACACACAAAGACAACATTTGTTGCATTGAGAACAGTGCAGGTGGCGATAACCTGAACTTATTTTTAGGTGCAATACCACAGACCGAATACTTACTTTGACACATGATAGAATAAAACACTTCATCAAGAATAGACCCTCATTGTTCAACATACAAATCTGAAAATAACAACGAGAAAAAATAGCTGTAGCTTAAAGGGAGGAACATAATTACCTCTGCCTTTTGAGTCCAACTGTACATCCACATGATCCAGTGAGGTCAGCTTGTCCCCCTCAGGGTTTGGGACGTCTATGGAGGTCACTGTCGGGATGACCTCTTGTTCTTTGTCAGGCTGCTCTGCTGTGTATGTGTTGATGCCCGGGATCTTCCTGTAGGTCATGCAGTGGGGGAAAAAAGAAAAAGATTTAAAAAAAGGCAAAGCTAATGGAAACCTGCCATCAGGTCTGTTTCACTAATGCTTCCACTAAGCATAATGTGTCACACACTATTTTTAACTGTTCAGGATGGGAGAGGATTGCTTGAAAGCTGGAAACTAGGGCATTTCACATTCCACTGGGCATTGCTCTTTCACTTTCATATTGTTCACCTCCATTTTCAATCAATTTTTCATCCCCTCAGATGCACCCACAATTCCACTTAAAAACTAACATCTTGCATTTCTAATTTCAGAGTCTCCCCTTGTGATTTTGTGCCGCAGCTGGTGCGGTGACATTTGAGGCAGCTTTGGAAATGAAAAGTTGATTTCTTAATGTTGTAATTAAGATCTTGAAAGTGAAAGTTAAGTAATGTTTTACTTCATAATGAGAAAGACCCTGCAAACTACAGAGGAACTAAACCATTCCTTTATGATTGGCATGGGATTACCTGCAGCAGAGGATGCTATTTACTGTATGTCCCTCACTGTATAATATATGTTGTCTCAGGGCTTATCTCCTCAACCTTTCCTGCCTTTCTGCAGAGTATGCCTCACCTTGGATGGCTGTGTTTAGCATTTCCGAAAGGTCAACCCTCACATTGTCAGATAGATGAATATTGATAACTGCAGGCCTCTGACAGCCATTCAGCACTCTGTGGGAATTGATTAGACTGTCATTCCCTGTAATATTCTGCAGATTGAGACAGAGGGGAATTGTCTTATTCCTCAAGCTATTATTGTGTCACGGGTGTCCATAACTCAGAGATATATGGAGTCTGAATACTTCTGGAAAGTTTTGGGAGTTAGGAGTGAGATGCATGCTTGTAGTTAATGGGGCCGACTCCGAACAGGGTCGTTATGCAAACACACAAACAACAATAATCTATTTTATCATGGATACCTGCTCCTGAAAATCTGAGGATTGATCTTCACACAAGTCCAGTTCTATCCAGTATACTGTACCTTTTAAACTTATATATAACAAAGACAGCCAAGCCCATCAGTACGACTGACACGAGCATGATGACTGCAGTTCCACTGTGGCCACTATCACTGCTGTCCACAAGAGGAGCTTTGAGGGAGAAAAAAACGAAAGAAAAATTGAGTGCACATGCAGGCCAACTGAGGATAAATGCATTTTTTTTTATTTCATATGATGCTTTTATCCAATCAACTCTTTGCCTTTCTCTTCTGAAGTACACTTTATCCAGGAAAAGCCCTTCACTATCAATACTGCTCTCCAGGGAGTTTATATATATTAAAAACAAACAATACACCAATAATACAATTAAAACACTACATTTCAAAACCTGTAGACTTACTACTCATCTTCACCTTGAAACTTGAAGGCACAAAGTCTGGCGTGACAACCACCTGAAATGCAACTCTCTCCTAAAAAGGGATCAGAGTTCCATTTGTTCGGGGATGGAGTGTGGCTGAGGCAGCAGGCTCACCTGGAGACAGCTGCGTGGCGTACACGTTCACCTGCACCCCCGGTTTGAGTGTGAACTGGATGAGGTCTTGGTTCAAAGCACTTAGCAGAACCTGAGAAAGCTATGAGGAGGGGTGATGGAGCAGAGAAGACTCAGTTAGAAGCGGCTGCACAGCAATATTCCACAGTCATCAATATTTCAACCACAGTCATTTCATCTAACAGCCTGAATTATGAATCAGAGTTTTTGCTTCCTTCTAAAGAGGAGCAAACGTTGATATGACACGGAAAACCAAACCTGCTGCACTGAAACCCGGCAGAATTTTAATGGCGATGGAAACCCCGTCAGGTAAAAGGGCGGCCCTATCGGTGTGGCAGTGAGATTTTAAAAAGAGAATGTATTGCTATTTTGATCAAAACCAAATTTCTTACCTGTTTTTGTTCAGTATTTCCAGAAGATACCATTTAATGATTTGAAGTTCAGCGAGGCAAAGCTATTGGAAATCAAAGTATGTTCTAATATCAGAAAATTAATTTTTCTCCCTGAAGTGCCTGAAGTTCCCCTGCTTTCACACCTAGATGAAGCAATCATTTAACAGGAGACCAAAACGCCTTCCCAGAACCCATTTGAGTCCTTAGCCATGCCTCACTAATTCCATCTTGCTCTTTCTAAAATCTTTCCACTGGTTAAAATTAGACTGCTCTACACAGTATGAATAATTACTTTTTGTTCTAGTGGCATATCAGGGTCAGTAAATCTATTACACATTTTAATAAGCTGCACCACACATACACTCACTACATGCATGTGTGTGGGTGTGGGCACATGCTCACTTAATGCATCCACGTTGCAAGTCATTCACTCGAGCTGAGAGCGGTGGACTGAAGATTTATTACCCTATTGTCTGTGAGGTTCTGCCAGGTAATCAGACAGGCTTTAGATAAATACATCTCTTTAATTCCCAATCCAGGCCGCCTGCCCTAGTTTGTCTCCTTTCTCGATGCTGCCAATTATATGATGCATCAATGTAATTAAATATCTATTAACTTAGTTCAAGACTGACTGTGAGCCAGCAAAATTATGTTTACTTGTGATACATTGAGGTCCTCCTATCCCTTATGATGAATAAATTAGCTTTAGTTTAGTTGGTGCTTAAAAAGCAGCGCTGTTTTATTGTTTTGTATACATATTTGATAGCTTTCCATACCATGTTGAGAGATTAGTTTTGAAGAATAATAATAACAACCATGAAGCATGGGAACTTGATTATGGTTTTGTTGTTGTCATCACAAGTTTAAGGCAAGCCTCCAAACTTCTAAAAGGTGGCAGTGAGTCGACAATATGTACGAGATGCTTTGTAAGTAATATTTTAGTGCTCTGATGGATGCTGTTTTAGTCCCTTTACACGGGAAGACATTGCCCTCTAGTGTTGATATTGTGCATTACTCTTTAGGGGGGGATTGCAAAACAAAGTGTGTGTGTGTGTGTGAGTGTGTGTGTGGGAATTGCAGGGAATCAAAAGGGTTTACTCAAAAACTAAATGAGGAGGATGTCTTATGGAGCTATATGAGATGAGATGAGATGGGTCCTATGTGCCTGCATGCTAATAACGAAACATATTCCTCTTGTTCTCTGTGTGTGTTGTCGCTTAATGAACCACACCAGTGGTTGCTTTACCCCAATTACTACAAAACATGTTCACTCCTCATTACTGCTGACCTTTTCCAAAGAATAACATAGCATTTTTCCTACAGTACCATGTAGCCAGGGTGTCCAATCATTTCACCATGGTATCAACATACATTTGCAGAGACTTTAAACTTGGCTGACTTCAGTAATCCATCACAATGAGCATCACGTCCGCATTTATTTTTGTCAAACTTACCCTTATTGTCGCATTGTGCAGGAGTGCAGATTTTCCAAAGCACTTAAAACTGTGTTACCATGCAACAATAATGTAACTTTGACAAAAATAAATGTGGACATGATGCTCATTGTGATGTATTGCCTCAAGGAAAAACAAGTTTTACATCTATACAAGTACCAACCAATGGCTGCCTGGAAGGTAGAAAAATGTTTCAAATGTTCAGCATGTAAAGTGTAAAACACCTCATAGCAGAACTGGAGAATAATCAGTGATTAGTGAGATAATTGTGGATGATTGCTGGAATATATGGGAAAGCCAGACGACCAAAATTGAAATCAACTTTTTCAGATTGGCAAGTTTACAAACCACATGATGAATAGAGGTTGATGACTCATTTATCACATCATACCAGGACAAAATCCTTGATAAACTTATGGCACAGAATACTTTAAATTATTTTGGCTGCGAGCAAAGCTATCACGCAAAATGCAAAAAATATTTTACATGTACATGTGCCTATAACGTGTATTTTTAACATCTCACAAGAAGACCATGCTTCTGTACAAATATTGTAACCCACTCAAACAAGATGTAGCCTTCTGGTGAAAGACATGTCCAAACATAATAAACTATCACTTTAATACAGCAATATAGCTCAAGCTGATCACTCAACAGTGTTGTACGGCACTCTAAATGGAAAGGACATATCCTCCAGGCATATCCTCTCTAGACTTCCTCTGCTTACTTTTGTGCGGTTTTAATTATCCCAGAAAACCGCATTGCCGTGAACATCTGCAGAGGGCCATTAAAACAATTTGATGAGACGGTACCTGATCCAGGTGCGCCCAATTTTCATCCATGCCCCCGTCTCTTGGCTTCTTTTCAGGAACGATGAAGATCTCTGCTGTTGTTGGTAAACCTGGGAGCACTGTGACCAGGAGCTGCTCCTCGTTTATTCCTGTGACCTTTAACAACAAAACATCATTAAAAAAGGGTTTTCTAATTGACAGTGTTTGGAGTGATATTCTCTGCTTTGGTTCTGTATTAATGAGTAGATTCTCCTGGCTCACTGCTTCACATATCATTTGCCTAAGTACCAGTCACTGTCAAGATATAATGCACGGATCAACTGAAACATGCAAGCTCAATTTGACAGTCTTTGGTAAAGGCCAGGGCTTTTAGTGCATTTATGCTGTAACCAGAGGTCTCCTGTCAGTTTCCTAGTGTAAACCATGGTAATATCTGACAAGACAGAAGGTCAAAGTGAATGTTTCATACTGAGGGCTACTGTAGGATATATATAGACCTCAGTATCCAGGTCTTTTACATAACCTGCTGCTTTTTTGACATCCCCACAATGTCTGAGAGGGGAAACCGGATGCACTTAACCACAGTTAAGTTCTCTTTACTTGAGGTTTTGGTGTTCTCTCAAGGCAATGGCATTCAGCTCTTTAGAGAGCAAATGGCAACTACCACAGCGGTGCTTTTACTGCCCTGTTTTTAACATGTTCAGTTGGAAGGTTGTACTGATTTCAGGTGAAGTGCAATATCAGAGTGTAGAGGTTAACATTACAATTAGACAGCAATTGAGGTTGAAGACACTGCAGGTAGCAGAGTGCAACACTTGACAAGACCACATGCATACATTATAAATGCAGCATAACCAAGAATGGAAATGCCATTGGTTTATTAGACTTGACTTACTCCCTCCAGGTGAGTGCAAAGCTGCATATTGCCAAAATCTGAATAAGGAGTTCAATTAATTCCTGATTGTGTCATGGTCTTTATAATAAAAGATCGCAGCTGAAAAACTGACCTGAACCATGTTGATCTTCACCACTCGGCTGATGTCCTCTCTCCACTCAGACACCCCGGGGTTCAGCTCGTCCAAATTAGAAGAAAAGCCCAAAACGTGTGACCGAAAATAATCTGAAATGAGATAGAATAAAATTCAGACCTAGGATACATATATTTATGTATGTATTATATATGTTGTTTTTAAGAAGAGGCTCAGAATTTTTACATTTTCATATGAATTTTGATTATTGGAAAAATAATCAACTTTCAAAACTTTCATTGATTCCCTCTCAATATGAAGACACAAAATTGACTCCATAGTTTTCGATTTATAATTATATTTGTAGGGTCTCTGTGTGTATTGAGTTTACCATACACAGCCACAGTCATTTGGTCCTGATGGACAGTGTTGCCAACTGAAGCCTGAACAGTGACGGTGTGACTTCCCTCCTTGGAGAAAGTGAAGGACATCGCTCCGTCCAGAGTCACAACAGGCTAAAAGGCAAAGAGACAGAGAGAGATGTGACTTGTGACTCTATCATGTCATTCAGCAAACAGGCTACATGGAAGAGGATAAGAAAGTAAAGCGAACCTCTGTTTTGTTATCAAACCACCAGTAGTAGCTGACTGTTCCCACATTGCTGGGGCGTAACACTGTCGTGAGGTTTACCGCTTTGTTCTTGACGACAACTGAAGGAGCCGAGAGCTGGACCTGTTCAAGTTGACCTTTAGAGAGAAAACATGAACACTATAATTAAAATGTTTTGTTAAAATGTGGCTAATAACAGGATACTCAAAATTCCAGCAGAAGCCATGTTTTTAGCCATATTTTGGGCACAGCATTGACAGTGTGCCTGGAACACACTGAGCTTATATGGTACATAGACAGTGGAGAAGATGATTGCACTACGGGAGTATTTTGACAAGTGTTTGTGGATGTTTAGATGCCAACCATTACATTGAGCTGAACTAGAGCACTTCTCTTTTAAAGGAGACAACAAACTGCCGTCTTTTACGGCATACACGGGGGCGTGTTTTGAGTGATCCTCAAAACTTTGGATGGAGATTTTGGATGTAGTCTCGCTTTGAGGAGCCAAATTTGAAGTCACAGGTGATAAAGTCAATGGGATATTGCAAAATTGATTAAAATAATGCAGACAGAGTCTATTCTGGAGGAAAAAGGGCTAGTGTTCGAATTCCAAAATCAATGGAAGAATAGTCCAATAATTGTTTATGTTCTAGAAAGCCACTTTTAAATGAAATAAATGATTTAACTCACAGGAGACGTGGAGATAGAGTATCACCCTATCAAAGCCCAGAGTGTTGGTTGCTGTAGCAGAAACTTGGAAGATGCCAACTTTACTGTAGATGTGCTTGACCCCGTCATCGATGGAGCTTATGTTAACATACGACATCGCTGTGCCGTCGCCAAAGTCCACCGTTACACTTGTCATGGAGCCGAGACCCTTCAGAAAGAAAACACAATGCTGTCACTCACACTGTACTCTCTTGTTTTTTCAGTGTCCTCGCCAACATGTAACAGAGTGCATTTTCCATAATATCTACAAGAAAGCGGTCAAGTGGTAAACCATGTCACTGCATAGTGTTGGATACGCTGGTGCTTTAGCCTCTCTGACAGCATCTCAATATACAGATAAAACACGACACTACAGAAAAGCATGAGGCCTACAAGTATCACCCTGTAATACACACTACTGTTGCTTTGATAAAGTGAAAAGCAGCACCTCTTCCAGAAAGACCAAGAAAGTGACATTCCTCTCCAGGGTTGCTACCAGTGTTCCCTCACTGGTGAAGAGCTGGAGGCCCCGGGGGGCCTGACGGGGACACTTTTGTGGCCTGGGGCTGTACTTCAACAGTGTTCCGTCAGTGCAGTTGTTAGACAAAGCCCGGCGATATCTGGAAATCATTAAAGACCCCGAAAAAGACACAGATGAGCATGAGTGTAAAAGCAGACATACAACACATACACACACAGGGAGAGATTCATTAGAAATATACAACAGTGGTTCCAAAGCTGTTTTTGTCTACCGTACCCCCATAGATGAGCTCAATTAGCTTTTTCAAACAACAACAGCCATCAGTTTGTAATGGATGTTATTTCACACTATTAACTGTATAAAAAATAACATATTTTTATCATACAAAACATAACTATTATGAAAATGTTGATGTTTCAACTATTTATCCTATTTTGAATTATCTACTGGCTTGCTAATATGTTTTAGAGCACATTAAATTGCAGCATGTGGGTTCAGGTGCTGGTAGTTCGTAGGTTAGCCTTAATCCTATTTGTTTTTTGATTTTCCTCCAATTTTCCTTCCTCCGTCTGTTCCGAAGGTTAAGAAGCTTTCTTGGATGGTGCATAATGCACAAACGTTTTCACACAGAGTAGCAGGTGATTTTCAAGAAAGTTGAGCTTGATTGTAACCGGAGACATTTCTACACCGAGTAGTCCCGTTGCTCGTGTCACCACAAAGGAATCTGTTGTACCCTGTGGTGTTGAGGAAGCTGTCCCCTGTGATGCAGTCTCTGGATGTTGCTGTAGGAACGAACCAGAAAGCCAGAGCGCAGCTCCCGTCAATCTGCCTCTCAAACCCATAGTCGCTGTTTTACGTTGGAACAACAGGTAAAGAAAGAGAAACTCTTAGGAATTATCCAGGTTAGTTATCATTCATTTAAAATATAAGATATAATTACTCAGCTCAAGTAGACTCATACACAGTAAGTACATGTCTACTGGGAATAGAAGAGTTCTCGGCTTGAGAAAACTTTTCGCAGCCCGGCAGCTCACAGAGTTTGAGACTTGATGTTTTATGTATCACACTTATAAAGGCAGAAAAAGAGTTGTGCGTGTATATACAAAGTATAATTATACCTCGAGAAAGTCAGAGGTATCCGTCAGAATTTCTTTCATCATGATCAGAGAAACACAGTCTCAGAGTCAGAAAGTTGAATAAACGTTGGAATAAAGTGGTGTAAAGCTTGTTTAATTTAGTGGTAGGAGCTGTTCATTTAGCACCAGTGAGATCAGAGAGATAAAACAAAAACCATATGAGACAAAGTCAAGTTGTTAGACATACAGAAATATAAAATAATAGACTCTCGAGCGAGGCATTCGTTGTATTCATGATTCAAACCTATTCCAGTGCACTTGATATACGTAAGTAGTAAGATGCAGAAATGAACTGCTATCACATATTTGACTGTTGGGGCTGAGCTTCAATATTTTCAGTCATCTTCTGTCAGTTAAATTGGGTTATGTTGATATGATCATTACTGTTTTATAAAATGATGTCCAAATCAATGAATTCATGCTAATTGTTGTTTATTAAATTGTTAAACACATTTTAAGTTTTGTTTGCTGTAATCACAGAACACAGTTCACTACATTAAACCCCAGTTTGTTTGTTTTTAATTTATATTGGATTATTGATTACAACCACAATCGTTTATAAAGCTAAGAGTTAAAACAACTTATGCCATATTTTAAAATCATATACTAACTAACACCCTAAGTCGATAGAAAGATAACAGAAATAAGAATAACAACCTCTCTATCATAAAATATAAGTCTTCAAACACTCCTCTTGCTGTGCCTTAGGTTTGCTTCACAGACTCTGCCTCTGGAGACTGATAAAAGGTTTTGTATTGGATTTAATGAAATGAAAAGAGTAGCTGCTGAGCAGGGAACTCACCACTCAAAATCTGCCTCTGTGCATGGGCAGGAATCTGACATCTGGGAAATATACTGATTTCTGGCCTTGACACATCGAACGTTTGCTTTTGGTTTTTGGAAGATTCTCTTCATTCCCATGATGCACACTTCGCCCTGTGATGAATAATGCATCATAAACATTTCTGAGGTCCTTTATCCTTTTTTTCTCTCTACCATCTTGCTTTCATTGTGTGACTGAATCAAAAAGATTCACTTGGGTTTGATCAGCGAGTGGCAGCTTACCTCATTGTGTAACTGCCATGTCATGTAATCTTCGGATGTGCATCGTTGTTGGAAAATGGACCGGAAGTCAGTTTTGACAAGTTGCCACTCAGATCGATGACTGAAATGACCGAATATTCTGCACAAAGAAGCCATAATACATGGTGAAAACATTTGGTATATGGGGCAGATTAAGATAAGAAAAACAAACTAAACATTTGGGTAATTTTAATGCACCGACTTTAATCCATATTCCTCTGTGGGTTGAGAAACATCTAGGGCTCATGGAACCCTTTCAAAATCACATTGAATAGACTTAGATGTACACTTCTAACATTTTATTGGGGTAATATATAATTACTCAGAGCAATCATTAAACTACAAACACAGGAGCTCCTTTTGATTCCTTCATATCTTACGTCATTATGAGGGTGTCCTCTCCAGGCTCTCCCAGTACCCCGTCAACATAGAGCGGAGAGGAGGTGAAGCTGTATTTGTCCCAGTTTCTGCCCTCATCAAAACTCAGCCTGAGGGAGAGAACAATGGTTGGATCACAGACAGACTAGCCACAAATAAGAGTTGAATTCAGTATGACAATCCTTAGCAGAAAAGCAGCCTCATTCCTTGTTTGAAGATCGAGTATAGTCTCTAAAAAGATTGGGTACACCCTTGGAGAGCCTTACCAAATGTGTCTAATTGGCAGAGGTGTGTGTCGGATGGCCACCAGAGATCCTCCTTGATTCAGGAAAAACACGCTGTACTCTTCCTGAAAAACCTGCAGACACAACCAGCTTCATTTTATCACACCAGAGAAAAATTTAGTCTACACAAAGTGTGCACCAATGACGACATAAGGGACATGCATACTTACACCTACACACTAAATAAGTAGAAACCACAACTGTTCTTAACACAAGGGTCTCAGCTGTGTGAATAAACTAAAGCGTCAAGCAAGTGTTGCCTCTGTAGGCTCCTTTTGGTTTATTCGTTTTACAGATCAGAGATGCACACTTCTTCACAAGGCTGGGTGTCAAACCTCAATTCTTTATTTCTTCACCAAGAACTGGAAAGTGAGAGGTGAAAGTTGGCACTGAAAGCTCAGTCACATTCCTGTTCTTAATTTGGCTAATGCCTGACTAAAGTTATATTTTTTTGTCCTTTTGTTTTATATTATACTGAAGGAAAGTTCAGGGGAAAGTTCAAATCAAATTAGCTTTTAAAAAATTCCGCAAAGTAATGTACAAAAAAAAAACATTGTTGGAGAAATGCAGCTATTGTATAGGGACAATAGACCGTCTTACAGTTATCATACTGTACCTCTCTCCAGCTGTTTCCAGCATCAGATGTGATGAAAATACTGACATTATTACTGGTCAGCTCAGGTCCAACCACACCTGAATACAAAAGGTACGATAGCACTATTTTCAGTACAGTTGCTTTCTTTCTATTTTAACATTTATTCAGACAAAACAAAAATTCTTTGCACTGATGTAACATGGAGAAGATATGCAGGAAATATTGATTTCATTTCAGTTTGAAAACGCAGGGAACTGAACTAAAGGACAGAATTGACTGAGAGATACAATCGAGGAACCATCATTAAGAGTAAACAACAGTTGGTTGTTCAAATCAAATAACCTCCTCACCTGACGCTATTATAATTCCTGGAGCTGAGTCTTTGCTGACGATGTTTCCCGAGGTGTAAGGATTCTCTGACACATGAAGGTGTAGATGTAACGAACAGTAAGGCTGCAGAGCACAAACACAAGGAGATTCGTTTTCTGAAGTGAAAATGTGAAATTGAAAGGTTTGATACAGACCTGGTTCACATGTCATGATAACCGCCCTGAATTGATTTTTAAATTGTTTATTTATCATTATTTTAAATTAATTAACAAATAACATGAATTTTTAAATCTTATGGTGCAGAGATCTGGAAAAGAAATGTGAACATGTTTATCAGAATGTAGTAAATATGTTAAAGAAGTAAAAAGTTTTCCCAACACAAAACATTAAGTATAACCATACACTACCAAGTCTCCACAGATAAAACTGACTACAAATCATTTATGCAGGAAGCTCAATATGGAAGGATCCCTTTAACATCACAATTTATCAAAATGTGTATTTTCAGTTATTACAGTTACAGTTGTATGGCTAAAATACAATCCAATAAGAGTACAGTAAGAGGCTGTCTGGATGATGCAATTACTTGTGGGACCTTTATTGGGCTAAAAGTGGTTTGATTTGTTGACTGGGTCGACCCCACTTTGTGTGTGCTTCCATTAATTATTAGGAGGTTTTCCTACTTTCTACACCATGTCTTTTAGTATTGTCTTCTCCTGTCACCATATGATAGTGTAAAGCATTTTTATTTCTGCCATGAACCAAAAGCTGTCTTTAAAATTAATTTAAAAAAAGTTAAACTAATGGTCCAATCCCACTTCCTACCCCGCTCCCTCTGGCACATTGCTCAGACCACACCCATCTTCAGACGCTATCGCAGTGACACAATCTGTCAGCAGAAATACAAACACTTGCCAAAGTCCTCAGAAGTGCTTCTGTGGTATAGTTCTGCTACAGCAGGTGTCTCCAGGACCACATTTTCCCATGATGACACTCACTAACTCACAAGGTGAAATAATACCATAACAATAGAACAATGTTCATTTATTAAATGTTTTGATTCCCAATTAATTAAGGAGATTAATTAAAAACATATATATATGTGTGTATGTATGTATATGTATATGTATGTGTGTATATATATATATATATATATATCTATACACACACACACATACATATAGAGATAGATCATTATTTATCCATTGTATATATACTTTTAGAAGATAACGGAAATCCAAATAACCAAATCTATCTCTTGTCAGTGGCCCACTTACTTGTTCACAATAGACCTTGTTTCCCTGGAGATCGGTTGTTGGAGCCTGAAGAAGACGCCAGTCTCTCCCCTTGTTGTATGTGATATAAGTTTTCACTTGGTTCTCAACAACTTTATTTGACAGGAACACCCCTTTAATCCCGGCAACCTGCGTACATGAGAGACAGAGAGCAGTGGGGGAAAATAACAAAAAAGGGAGAAAAATAAATAAATAACCGTAAATTATTCAGACTTAAGTAAAGCTGAAGGCCTAGTTCGGAGAGGAAAAGATGTCTTAAAGTGATAGTTTTTCTGACAGTGAGCACTATTTTTGACCATCTTTAGGACTCTGCTGAATCAAAACAACATATGGCACAGCCCTGAGATATTTCTCCTGCTGTGCACATAGATGCAGACTCTCATGCGCGGCGGCTATTCACATTTCTCTTCCATTTAAAGAGCACACATCTTTGTCACAGAAAGAATCACCATTTCATATCTTCTGCTAGTCATAGTCGCCAAATATTTCTGGACAAAGGTGAGTTAAAAAAAAAATAAACATTCTGAAAATGCTGGACACATCATCAGTGAAGTTCCTGGGATCATCAGTTGTTCCGGGTTCTTTCAACAACATGCTCCCTCCCCCATTCAACCTAGCAGAGGCTGATCAGACCCCTGCTTGTGTCCAGCTGGCAATAACTAACTACTTCCCACCCAGGGGTGTTCTCTTTTCAGCCATAGCCATGTAGAGGCTCTTTCTGCTGCGCTGGTGGTCTCTCAAATGGCTGTCCTCTTCTTTTTTCCTTCAATTCCCAGTGTGCTGAGTGCTCTGGACAGCAAAGGCAGCAAATCCTCGATATCCGACCTCTTTCGGCAGACACTTCCCCTTTGATCCCGATTCTCTGCACTAGCTGGTGAGATCTTCATATTAAAAATTTCACATAAAATGTCTGTGGAGGTCAGTGAGCAGTGAGAGTAACCAATGCTGACGGCTATCTTAGGTGTGTTTTTGTAACAATGTGATGCTTTTACTTCTGGCTGCAGATGAGGATAATCTAAAGTGATGTATACATGTGCAGCCACTGCAAACTTCATAGCACATCTGTCAACACAGATATAACATATTCAGGGCACAAGTTAAAGCTGCTGTTTTCCCTGAATTGTGACTATGGGCTTTACATGACACTAGTGCTTCTTCAACTTCTGTACAGATGGTTCGTTACCTGAAGACTCGACAGGCTAAATGTTTTTTTTGTGTCCAAATGTCACATGAAAAGTAAGATCAAAGTGGGCAGAGACACGAGAGAGGCACTCAATGCAATGTACCAACATCTGTTCCATTATGGTGAGGACATCCAAGACAGCGCAGGGTACACTTAAAGAAAATCAAGATTAACTTCAAGCAAAGTTTTAGTCTGACTGTTCTTTGCTTGTCAGAGTCTCTTGTTACTGCTCAAGCCCCCAAACCAAGAATTTGAATTTGTATGGTGATCTTATACACAGTTTCCTGTTCCCTCTTATGGTTAAATAAATGAAAGTTAGGTGGATTAGATATTCTAAATTGCATGTGAATGTGAGTGGATTTATGACTAAAGTGTACAACCAAGTATTAATCTCATTATTGAGGAATCTGTTGAATATTTTTCTGATTAATCATTTATTCAGAACCTTGTGAAAATGAATTAGTAAAAACAAAAAGGGAGCTCTTCTCTTGTTTCGATCCTGCAACAGTCGAGAGAAAATTAATTTGCAACTAGTTTAAGTTACTAAAAATATCCCAGCTTCTCAAATGTGACAATTTCCTGCTTGTCCTTTTCTTAACATTATTGTTAACTGAACAATTTGGAGTTTCGCAATGATAAAACCAGTCGGTTGGATAAAACAAAGCATCTGATACATCACCTTCGGCTCTAGGAAATTAGAATGAACAACTACCACCATTTTGTGACATTGTACAGACATAAAAAATTAACAATTAATCAAAAAACAGTTTGATTGAAAACAATCGTTGGTTGCAGCCCTACTCTTGTCCAGCCAATAGTTAAAAAACTGAGAAAATGAATTTGCAACGATACAAAATAGATGAAACAGCAACTCCTCAACTTTGAGCAGCAAATCTGAGAACCTGTACCCGGCAAATGTTTGGCATTTTTGTTTGATAAGAGATTTAAAGTTGTTGATGGATTTTCCGTCAGTCGATTGACATCATTTCAGTGCTAATTAATGTAAAGAGTAATCCAAGTATGAGCAGCATTAGAACATACAGAATATAAAGGCACGAGTGTATAATTGCACAAACAGTTTAAGGTATTGCTTAACAGAAAATCATTTTCATGTATAATTGCACAAATTACCATGTAGCTGATTGTTTTAGTCGTAAACATCAATGAACACGCCCTATAAACTGCAGCAGTTATAAAGCCAGGCCGGTGATTTGAGTTGGTTCAGCACGCCTGAATAGAATAAAAACATGTAAAGGATGACAGCATCGCCCAACAGCACTGTCGCTGCCTACCTCATAGAGGTCTATCATGATGTTGCCCTCCGGTCCTCTACTGCTCACAGCGTTCTCCAGCATCAAGGTGAAGAACAGCCCTCTGGACTCAGACATGTACAGGTTGTAGGAGTCATTCTGGTGCCAGTCCTGAATCGCTGCCACCACCTGGTTGTCATCTGTGCTGATTATCTGCAAGTCCTAAACATGTGAAAGTTATGAGTACTGTAGATGCCTATAGGGGTTTACGAACTGACTCAAATGAGTTCTCTCAACAAAAAAAAAGAGTGAATCTGCATTTCAGTGTGTGCAGAGTGGCCACAGAGCTCAAGCAGCAAGCTAGCGATTCGTCACTTCTTGACATCATTCGGTCCGGATCAGCAGCGATTAGACCTCAGTTTCATGCCATGCACTAAAAATCAAGGCAGGCTCCATTTAATTTTACTGAATCCCTTCTCCAGAGTGAGGTGAGGTAGGGGATGTGTGTCCTGCTCAAGGGAATTTTGACACATCCATGGTTGGATGGATGGACGGACAAACTGATGGAAACAACACTGCAGGCATCTCTCCTGTTGTTGTGACATGGTCTCTAAAACCACTGAGCAACCCTGCTGTGCTTTTAGCAAATGGGATTCAGTGCAGAACAATGTTTTTTGTGCAAATGCAAATTGACCTTTCTGCTTCAAAAAGTTCCTTTAGAGTTGTGGGGAAACTGTGCAACTCCACATTCATTCATTTTCAAGCAAATATCTGTTGATCTACAGACGAGAGGGAAACTCATTAAAAGCTATGCATGGGTCTTAAATAAAAGCATGATCTAAAGATGTAATTATGCATAAGTAAATACAGTTTCAGGAGGATAATAATGTGGGGGAAACAATTCAATGGATTGTCAGCAAACATTATGACTAACTGGGAACAACCGTACATAAAAACCAACCCTCACCAAGTCATCATGATACCACAAAACAGCCTGAAGGAATAAATTGTGTTTCACAGACAAATTAACGCTTCACTTGTTGTGTTGCTTGCTCAACTCACCAAACACTGCATCATTTCCAGCAGCCTTACCTTTGGCAGAGTGTACTTGGGAAGCTTCATTGGGTAGAAAGCATTTCTTTTATAGGACACATAATGGACAGACTGACCACCTACTGGCACCTGAAAAAGCAATATAGTGCAGTTTATATTTCAATCACATTTCAGGTAAATATTCATAAACTTCACTGTGCACACTGATTGTCAGCAGCATGTATCAAACAATTTAAGCCACCATCAAAATTCTGGGTTTGCTACTAATTGGGATATTGTGCATCATGGTAGAGTGGAGCTGTAGCATAATACACGACATTGTGATTTCAATTTCATGCCATCCTTTCCCAGGATAATGGCCCATTTTAGTTAATGAAAAACATGGCTGTACATTAAGATGCGATTGAATGCAGTGGTTTTACAGCTTTTAATTGTCCTTTAATGAAGCCAGACCTTGCAATAAAAACCCACCTGGATGAAAACGTATTCATCCTGAACCACCAGGGAATTAGGGATGATAAATCCAGGGAAAGGCTTGCCCTTGTTTCCATCAGAGCAATTCTGAAGTTTACAAGTGATGTACTGTGACCCTGTGGGTAAGCAAGAAATGAGTGCTAAAAATATAACAGAGAGAAAAACAAACAACTTTCTGCAGTCCACCATCAAGGTTTAGCTTGCTGATGGTTTTAAGAGAGCCATAGAGGCAACATTTTGGAGGCCAATCTTTATTCTCACTAATAGATAAAGTAGAGAGAGAGAGAGCTGTCCCAGTGTGTTAGCATCAGCCAAATGAGGCAATCTCCCCAGGGACAGGGCATTAACACACAAGGCCTTGTTCCCCCTCTCTGCACTGTGGCCAATAAAAAGAGCCAAGTCACAGCCGGCCCTTGAAAAATGAATTAGCTTAATCGTATGAGGAGTCTCTATGCAGCCAATGCAGATAGGGAGGTAAGTTTTAGTAAAGCAAAAAAAAAAAAAGAAGCTCTTACTTGTTTTCGAATTCAAGGTTTAGGAATTACAACAAATGTTTATAATTTGGACATGTTTTATCACTCACGTCCATCAGAGATGCTGATCTCCAGGTGGATCACTCCTTGCTCTTTGTCTAAACCCAGTCTGGACCTGTAACATTAAGACAATTATGTGAGACATTTAAGATTTCTGCTTAAAGGAAAGTGTCTGTTAATAACGACATTGTGTCCAATAACTATGACAATGTGTCAGTTAATAAAAACATTGTGTGCATCAATAATGACATTGTGTTCATTAAAAATGACATCGTGTCCCCTAATAATCACTTTGTGTGCATTGTGTGCATTAATAACAACATTGTATGCATGCAGTAATTACATTGTGTCCATTAATAATGATTTTGTGTGCATCATTTCTGACAATGTGTGCATTAATGATATCATCATGTGCCCACATATTTTAAATTACAATTCAAATT
The DNA here is from genome assembly GCF_004355925.1 of Anarrhichthys ocellatus. Taxonomy (NCBI): domain Eukaryota; kingdom Metazoa; phylum Chordata; class Actinopteri; order Perciformes; family Anarhichadidae; genus Anarrhichthys; species Anarrhichthys ocellatus. Next base: position 7,483,692 of record NW_022280033.1, on the reverse strand, counting down.
GTTAACGTGCAACGTTATTTAGAAAAATCACTAGTTTCTCACTAGCGAGTTGCGAGTTGAAGGACTTAACACACAAACTTAGTGATTGATTTATGAATAGCTTGTGTAACACAGTCCTGGAAATATGAAAGTATGCAGTATTTTACAAGGGGGGGGGAAATAGCGTTTACTTTTGTGAAGCAGAAGCGTATGTTTTTCTTTCTAATCCATTGTATCATCTTGTAATCTCTGAGATTATCCAGGGACTCTAGGTTGTGAAACCCAGGTTGGGAGCCACTGATTTAGGTTATGCAGTTTGCAGTACCTGTACATGTAGTAGACTTGGTTACAGAACATTTGTATTGTGATTTGAATTTTCTCGATATATGTTTTGAACATCAGGTGGCTTAATAAGGCATCGAGGCAAAAAGCTTAATCAACTATTTTTCTGCTGCCCCAAGGAATATTTAATAAAAGGGATGCTGTGTAAATAATTATAAGATTAAAAAAAATACAATTGAGAAACTGTATATAATAAATGCATTTAGCTCACAGCAATAGTTTCAGTTTTTCTGTTATCAGAGGCGCAATATTTGTGGTTATATTAGATTTTCATGTTGTATTTGTAATGGTGCATTGAAAATACAGCATTGTCCTCTCAGGCCCATTAATACAACAACCTTATCTATAAACACTGGCCTGACAGACATTTGACCTGCAATGCACTTTATGGCTAAGGTGCACTTAGCCATTTCATTCACTTTCAATAGAGATTCTTCACGACGTACAAGAGTAACCACTTGTTGTATTAATAGCAGCTGTTGTGACAGAAGATGGCTTTCTTCTCATTTTCCATACCGTGTCTGAACTATAATATGAAAAGCCCCCATCCTGCTTCCCTCAGCACTCGGTAATTGCCTCACAGCTCCATCTCTTTTAATGGACTTTCTGTCAAATACTTCATCCAATTCTATCAGTGAACAGCAGCGCTTGCTCTTAAATAAACCCCTGCAATGTTACACAGAGTTCTCCCATAACCAACACGTACCAGTATGTCTGCCTAGCGAGGGTGACTGTTAACATGTTTTTTGTAAATCATGTTTGTCAGATGTTCTCGGATAAGATGAGCAGTGCAGGATGCGATGAAAGAAATTCTTTCATCCTTGATCTCTGATGGTGTGGGGAACGTGTTTTTCTTTTTGCCTCGCATGTTTTGGTTGACTTATTTCAGCAACAACAAAAGGAAAAGTATATTTGAACATCAAAAATTTGTTTTTTTTATTGATCATCTAGTAACACAACTGCAGGATGATGCTAAAGAAAACTCAGGCACCTTTGTCCCTAATAAACATATAAACTCAAGCTGCAAATACTGTATATACCTGCCTTGTGCGTATAACAGCAGCTCACCACTAAAATATTGTCGCATGGACATCTCTGAGTTGGTGAGGTAAAATCTTTATTCTGTATGATCAATTTATTTTTCCTTGTTTTATCAGAACAGGTTGCACCCTAATAGTTAGGAAGCTTAGTGCAAATTGTTTCTGATGTATGAGGAAAGATGTTGATGTTTGGTACAAACCTAATTAAGAGGATATTCTCTCATGGAAAGCTACCACAGTGTAGAGCCTTATGTAAAGAAAAATTGAACTCAAAGATCTCCGTACACACAGTTGAGTTTAGGTACATTACCATTAGATACAGAAAATTGTTTCCCTGAAGAGAAAGAGCTTTGTTTGTTATGTGATTTAGGTGGGACTGAAGATGATTGATCATGTTTTATTGCTCATTATGTGATGATTTATGGGCTACATTTTCTATTAAGGAGTCCTTTTTCTGGATTGATGATTTAAAAAAAAAAAAGTATCTCTTTTAAGTCCACGTGGGCTGTTAACTTGTATGTGCATGACACAATAAATAACATAGATAACACACACAGGTAGAGAGCCACTAACATGGGACGGTTAAAGATTACTTTTCAACCCCAATAAGAAAAGAGTGCCTGCCATACATCTACCTTCTGAGGATCAAAACATCAGCCTCATAAAACAAGATATAGTCTTTGTTTTGTCTACTTAGTTGTCACCTCCTTGTTAAAGTGGTTGTTATTTACTGTAATATTGTTGTTAATGTGTTTCCCAGACTAATGCAAAAGCTGTAAAAGCATGTAGGCTACTGGAGGTAACTCCAACCACCTTGATTAATCAGTGGTTCTTCTTCCATAGTTGTGTGTGTGTGAAAGGTATTCTGGAGCCAACGACTATGAAAAACATTATAAATTAAACATTTATCCCGGGCCATAATCCCCGTACCAGCACCTGACAGCTAATAACGCTAAAACACTCTGAGAGACACCTAGAAGCTATCTGCCACAACATCAGGGCTGATTCTGTGCTTTATAGATCAGCTATCATATTAAATAGATTACTGACTGAACATTTTTGGATGAGATTTGATTTTTAATACTGTGGTATCTAATCAATATTGAATGAGCAGATTCCATTCAGCGGATGACATATTATGTATAACAGCACACTAGTATTTTTATAATATTTTTTTTTTTAAATAAAGAAAAGGAAAAAGATCTTCCTCCCCAAACACCTAGCTTCATTTGGCAATCAATAATACAAGTGATGGGAATAAAATGTGTCATTACATTTAGCAACAAGTTGTTAGCAGTTCCACCAAAAAGTGGATTCATGCATTTATATAACACTACATGAAAGTTGATACAATGATCATTTCAATCAAAAGGGGAAAGTACTTCACTTTTTTATACTTTAAGTAAATTTTGCTAATACTTATTTACTTTTATTTAAGTCTGTTTCAATAAGGGGATTTTACTTACCTAGCACAAGGACTCCACCACTGACTGACCAATAAAAACTGGCGAATTATTTGAATTTAATGACATTTCTGTGACACACTGTAAAGTATAAAACGTGTTACTCTAAACTTGTTACTCTAAACTTGTTACTCGGTTCAAATCTGATATTTATAACGCCTTAGTAGCCAATTCTCATGTTTACTCATGTTTCTACCATGTCAGTGAAAAAACATATAAACATATTTTATAGAGCATGTCAATATGTACAGTGAATGCATTTCCCCTACTACTGCTGTGAACAGAATGCTAAAAAATGCATACATTTTAATTATTAAATGTATAATTGTTCTGTGCTGGTCTATTATTCATAGTGTTGATGGAAATAAATAAATATGCGGCGATGTTGCGGCATTTCTCTCCCAGAAAGAAAAACCCTCTGCAAATGACTGATTGTTGATCTCACCAGTAGAATCTGTTGGGGATGACGCTGTCGTGCACAAGCTGCCATCTCTTCCCAAATTCAACAGAGACATAGAGCTGAAAAATGAGAGGAATGCATTAACCAAATGAGTTACAGCATTAAGAATAATGTTCCATGTCATAATACCCAAGAGAATTGTTTCCTGATGTATGTCTAACTATATTATCAAGCAGCTGACAAGATTTGTTGATTTTGTGGCGTCAGTGTGTTGATGTTGTTTTGTGATGAGAAAATCTCTCAGTTCCTGTAAAAATACAGTTATACTCTGAAACCAGACAAAAAATTAAAATGGAAAGATGATTCGCTCTGATGCCTTGGAAAAGAGGGAAGGAGGACAGACAAATTGGTCTCTGAATTAAAATCAAAGTGTCTCCTTCATAACTCAGCAGGATTTCGGCCTAATTGGTGTTATAACATCACTCATTTAACTGTCGTTGTCGTCTTTTTATTCCATAAAGCCATTAGCCTTCTTTTTACTGTAAAGCTGGACTTATGTCAAAGCATTCAGAACGCCTGTCATCTTGCCATAATGATCGAGCAAAGCATCTTAAGCCCGGAGCTTTACAAGGATAAGCAACATCATTTTGCCTTATCTAAGAGCTTTAAACTTTTAAAAGACATGACAGACAATCAATACATGTAAAATGAAACCAACCAAAGATTAATTTCTGCAGTTAAAAGGGAAAAAAAACTGATTAAATTTCGCTTTACAAAGACATATAGAATGACCTGAAGGCAAACTTCTCCAGAGCATCTTTATTTTGACCCTGCGATGGTTCTCAACTAAGCTTTCATCTTCCTCCCTGCACCATTTATCTCACTTCTCAGACCTTGACTGTTTTTCCCTCAGAAAATCAAGTCTGGCAATAGCAGGCTGGGAAGGCCGAGTTTGATGTCTGCGGTGTTGAGTAAAGCAGACAGCAGGGTTCTCACGCAGAGTAATGAAGGGTGCGTGTTCATGCTTGATTTGTGTGTTCGTGTGTGTGTTTGTGGATTGTTTGGCTGTGTCTTTCTTATTATCTTTCCCCTGAGCTGTCTGGGGCATATCTATTCAGAGTTAGAGTCTGCAGCCAGACTTTATGACTTGTTTAGGGGAGCAGGTGATCAGATGCCTCTGTTTTGGAAACTGCAGCCTTGGCTTAAGTGGCACATTTCTGCTCACGAAGACCATGTCCTGAAAGCTAGCCGCTATTATCAAAGTAAATGCTTTTGACCGTTACAACAACCTATCTCTTGTATGGTGATATTCATTTTGCTGCGACCCAAAAGGCTTGAGGTTCATAATCGGACAGAACAACAATCTGACAGAACAACAATCCGAGCTAACATGATAAGCATCAAGCATGATAGCATGATAAGCATGATAAGCATCAAGTGAACCCTCCACAACAGCCCTTATTCAGCAGCCAGGGATTTTTTTTTTTTTTTTTTTTTGTCCTCTGTCACATTTTCAGTTTTTATTTTAGCTATTTCATGCCACCTGACAGCTACACGTTACCTTTTGGTCGTGGCTGTAAGCCAGGATCCAGTCCTCCTGCTCGGGGTGAAAAAGCAGGCTGAGGATATCAAAGGCTAAGCTGTGTTTCTGATAGGTCGCCCCCTCGTCAAGGCTAATGAGCAGGCTGCTCTCCACCTCCGGGTCGGTAAGCAACATGATCTGAGAAGAGACAAGAAAAGAGACGGGGGAGTCAGCGGCCCACCTTGATAGCATCCATTCCACAGGGCTTATGTGTATTTGTGTACTTGTGACGCCTGGTGCAAATGTCTGTCGGGCTACTATGTAGTGACAATGCGAAAACCTCTGCAACACAGCAACAACAATTGACCTAATCATTCAATATAGGAAGGCAGGATCTTTCTATAAGATGCATGTGGAAACGTACCTTCCTTTTGTTGTTCGGACTCACGTACAAGTAGCTCAGGATGTTTTTTGGCCCGACTTTCTCATTAAGCTTCTCGTATGTGGTCCCATAATCAGTTGACCTAAAATTCGATTATAAGGATAAAATTATATATATATGGAGAAACGCCTACTAGTTAAGATGCTGATGGTATCATTAAGCATATCAGGCAAGCAGAAAATTGAAACCACAGAAATCAGGAAGCAATTTGCAAGATGAATGAAGATTCTTCTAATTATCAACACAAATAAGAATATCCTGTGTTGCAGGGGGATGAGGTATTACTATCATTGTTATTGTTGATGCTTTGGGGTAAAAATGTAATTTCATGTTTGTGATTTTCATCTTTTAAAATTCACATGGAGGACATATTTTGCCTGTTGGCTGAAAAAAAGCTTTGATTGTTTTTGAAAACAGAAATATACAAAACAATATGAATTGCCCTCTAAGCACTGCTTTGTCGACTTCATTATCGATGTCTTCATATGAATTGTCACCTAAATACATGCTGCTCTCAGATGCTTTGTGACATTTGAGAAACAAGCAGCCTTAAAATGTTTTATTCTGCATAATATTAAATAAATAAATCTGTTTTGTGGATTTCTGGATTTTTATATTTTATAAGATATTTAGTTTTGAGTGTGGGCATTTGGGAAATATGACATTTTGAGTTAATATAGCAAACTTGTCACCAAGCACTTGCTTATTTACACATCCTGCAGTAATGGAGCAACATTATCATTCGTTTAGAGTCATGTCATGAATGCAAGTGCAATATTTTCTCCTTTGGCTCTGTTTTTGGTCTCTACCAACTCCTGAGGGAAATATCTGGCTCTTTAGCTGCTAAATGCTCCATATGTCCAACAGCTAGTTGCTAACTGTCTCTGTCTGCCGTTTGGTGCTAAACAGATGAGTGAGCTTAAGAGTTTTTTCACTGAAAGCAGCTGCCTACTGCGGCGGGACGACGCTATGAGAGCCGTGGGAGTAAAACAAAGCTTGACAATAAGGTACAACTAGTATCATATTGTTGTTTGATACATTGTTATTGTAAGAAATATTCATTATAGCTGATTTAATGAAGGTGACAAAATATGAGTATGACCAAAATATATATATTTTTTTAATGTGTTATATGGGCAATGCATAAATAAATAAAGACATATAAATATATATATATATATATACAGTATATATATTCCTTTTGTTTGTCAAAACATCAGTGACAGACAAAAAATGTATAGAAGGTTATCCTTCACACAGTAATGACATTAAATTGGTGTTTAATTAGACAACTGTAAGGTTTTAACTAAGTGGGAATTATATTAAATAAACTGTAAAACTAAAAAATAACTGAAAAACTAAAATAACAGAAATCCAAATCAACTTCTTTGTAATTTAGTGATGTGTTATAAGCATCAATCACATATACAAAGCATTGTATTTAACCATGTTTTACAAGTCTCTGAGAACAAACAGATTTCAAAAACAATCAGTTTGAAATCATGTGTGTAACCAGACAGAAGATCTTACCTCCATAAAGAACTCTCTGTTACTCTGCCAGAGTTGAAGTCATAGTACTTTGTCAACATGAGGATCACCTACGAAACAGATCAAACAGATTAATAGCTTCGGAGGAGTAGTATCATCAGTTTGGTGAACAGCAAAGCGTCACATAGCGAGAAAAAAACCAGAGCCGATCCATCCATGCACATGTCTTTTATGCTCCATGACAGACGTGTCATGGAGCATAAAAGACATGTGCATGGATGTCATGTGCATGGATGTCAACCATGGATGATGGCATGTCAACCCATTCCTTTTTTGTTGTAATGCTATAAACTTTTGTGTATATTCTCTGAGGAAAAGCTGACCACATATGCATGCTATAATGGTTTCTAGGACCCGGTAGACCAGAAAATGCTACCACTGGTAAACTATGACTAAATGAATAAATAATACTGTGCATTGCAGGCAGAGAGAGACAGGCCTCGTAAATATCATGGACATCTTCTTTGAAGAGGATCATAAAAAGTGTCACAGTGGTATGTGGTTTACAATAAACAGGCCTTTACTTAATAAACATAAAGAGCTGTAGATGTCTTGTACATTACCCCAGATATTAATGAATGGCTCACTGTGGACATTTCTATTTGCCTGGGTGTTTGTATATACAAGTAACTACTGATGCATAAAGACATGATTATGTACATTTTAACCAGAATTTTACTTTACTTTCCTTTTCCAGTGAGGCAATATGAGGAAAAACTTATTGTAATAAGAACTTCCATCCAAAGAATGCATTATTTCCACAATGGCCACAAAATCTCAACAGTCTGCTACACAAAAACAGTTGTTCGCATTGTGCCCTTCACCCGCTACTCAAATATGTAGTGCAGGGCCCCGCCTGTACTGTGCAATCGTAAAATCTGCAGATCATATTGCTCTCTAGGGGAGACTCTCTGGGCATCTTTTCATGGCTATCCTCTAATTATCGAGTGTTATGAGTGCTTGGGGTAACATTCTGTACAACGAGTAAGAACTCCATCATGTAAACAAGAAATTTGAACTTTTTAAAACCCTGCTTGCACAGTTTGTGGAAATTCCAAATAGCCCGTCATTTTCTTGGCTTTCTTTCATATTAAACAGGTCAATCATCCTCATCTCTGCTAAATAAAAGCCTGCCCCTTCTTGAAACTGACAGACACACAGTGTGCACACATGAGGCCCATCCACGTCCCTTATGTACAGTCGACTCCAGCATTTAGCAGGAAATCAATTTTTAAAGCTAAATTGGTCAATACCATCTGTTTGTCAACATATTTTTACTGGCGCAACACCACAAAACACAGTAACAGTATCTCTGATTTATGAATACAAAACAATATTATACAAGTGCTCCATCCTAAATATGGGCTACTCACTATCCAAATCTCTTATATGATATTCTTAATTCTTGTATCAATAAACAGAATCACCAATGAAATCGAATTAAGTATCCTCACATCTCTTGCTGGTATACATACAGAAACTCCTGTTATGTTATCATGTTTCTCAATTTCCCAGATCCTAAAACAACTTCTTTAAATGTCTTGTTTAGTCTGATCAAACGTCCAACAAACAAAATAACGATTACATTACATATTAAAACACAGAAAAGCAGCAAATCCTCACAAATGCGAAGCTGGAAACAGATGTTTTCTGTTATTGCTTTAGAAATTACTTAAACGATTAAACAATTAGAATAATTCTCTGTTGATCATATTGATGAATCTACTACTCGTTTCCGCTCTAACATTATGAAAAATAGGAAAACTCTGACTCTGCAATTACTTTGTGCTGAAATCTTTTATATGACCGTGAGTTCAGAGATAATCCATGTAGCTTGTTATAACTATGGTACCAAGTGTCCAGACTGGGTTGCAGAGATTTATGATCTTCCAATAAAATGACCTTTATACCTTCCAAAAGTCATACCCTCATGGACACTGTCATACGCAATAAAACAACCAGCAGCAGCAGTCTGAAAATTAGGACAAAATATATGCTCCATTCTGTATGGCGATTAACTTTATGCATTTGCTTGGGAAGGATCCAGGATTACAGTCAGATATAATTTGCATCCAACTAAGGTGGCTAGAAAAGTTCCCTGTGTTCTAAGGGATGTTGAAACTTAAAGTCCCATGGCTGCAGTTAACCCATCAATACGGTGATAAAATATTCACTTTGTCGATATTTCTATGTGAAACAGGTATTTGAAGTTCATGTCACATAAGCCATTAAATTACTATTTGAAATCACTGGACGAAGGCTACTTCTTTTAATGCTTACACCATACACCGGATGATGGCAGAACTTACGCTTTGGATTTCAATAATGCCATATATATTAGCATATCTTTTCCCTTTGAATTTCAACAAAGGTGTCCCATTTGATGCCAGCTACCATGTAGTGCATAGCCCATTAGACTGCAGTGGCACCAACATATCTTCAAACTGGATTACATGACATCCAAGAGCAAGCAAATTGATTTTTCAACCTCTAATCCTTTGTAAATCTTAAACCTTGGAGGTAAATGGACTGGGATGAATTTGATCATTATGTCAGAATGAATGGAGGCTTAATGGTGAATTAAAGGGCTTAGGGTGTAGAGATTACGGTATGAGAAATGAAGGTGTTGTATAAAGAGGAGAGGGGATGGGTTATCGAGAAAGCAGAAGAGGGGGATTCTGTTATTGAAAGGTGAACACCTGAGACAAATGACAGGAGCGACAGAATACGCATTACGATTCATTCCCAGTCTCACCAGCCCGTTGATCCAGCTTCATCAGCTGTTGGAATTAAGTTGCCTCATCAATAAAACTGTCATCATATTTAGCCACTGCAATTAAACAGATGGATGATTCCATAAAAGCAATTGTTTCAGGTGTTACTGACTGGAATATTAATAATAAAGACAGATATGACATATCAAAAGCTGGTCACATGTCTGAGGTATTACCCTGTCCAATCCATGATGGGATAAGCTCCAATATGGGATAAACCGGTATATACAGTATAAATGAATGAATGCAATATAACTCTCTTTTATTTTCTAGTTTAGACAGAGTCCGTCATAAATGAAAAACCACTAGGAATAAACAAATAAATGTAATAAACTGTAGCCAAAATGTAATAAAATAATATTACAGTACAAAACATTAGTGCAAAATCTAATAAAATAGATTTTAGCCGTTTTAAACATAAAGATTTTAAATCAACATGTTCATAGGAGAGAGAAGATTTTGTCTAATGCTGGTATTCAAAATTGTGATAACTGGTGACAAAGAATGTCACAACTAAGACAAATTGAAGGAAAAAGGGTGAGAACACCTGCCTACAAGAAGTGTTAACAATGTGACAACAAATGCTTTTCAAAGAATAAAAAAAAAAATACTTTAACGAGCAAATTCAAAGACCCCAGGGGCCGGTATAGCTTTAAGTATGGGACTTCACTTGATGAAATCACCACTTTAAACAGCATCATTTAATGCCTTTAATAAAGAAAGAATTGTCTATTTCTATTACATTGTTTATGGCCCTGCAACTCACTCCGCAGCAACAAAAGCCTGCGGGAAAGCACATCCTCAAATACTTCAATACCACCTGAGACATGTAACGTACAGAGGCTTTTGTCTGCCACTTCAAATTATATCACTTCATTAACAAAGGCAACATTTCCTCGTAGACCAGATGTTGTGCTGAAGCTAGATTGTTTGAAGTCAGAGCTGTTGGCTCTCATATGGATAGCAGGTCACTGCAATCATGAATTATAAAGTGACTTCACAATATCACTTTGCACAAACAAAAACGATGGGCTTCCTAATAAAACCAGATACACAAACACAAAGAGAAGTGAAATCACAGTGAATTAAACATCTTCTGCCCTTGCATTAAGGACTTGAAGGGTATTAATATGACTGGATGTTTTTAAAACATGTCATTCATGAGTGATACAGTTCAGCTATAATGTGACTGATGGCAACATACTGTTACCTTGACAGAGGGTAATACCATTGATCTGTGGACATCAAATAACGGGCCTTTTAAATTGAAAGAGAACAGATACTCCAATGTTACAGCTATGGCTTTCAAGCAGAACAGAAAGTGTCTGACTCGTGTCGAGACAACAGCCCTGCGTGGGAAGTAGCAGCTTGGTTGACAAGTCATCTGAAACGGCTTTCCTTCTGGCTTCTACTCTCGCATCATTTGCTTCTTCGCCATAAATGAAAGTCAAGGCTAGTTCAGCAGCTAGGCTACGGCAGCCTGCTGTGCTTCAGTGTGCACGGAAGGGGTCTGATCAATGCAGGCAAGATTAGAAAGCAAGAGGGTAGCTTTTTTTTCCCAACCCAACCAAAAAGTTTGCATTTTTTCCAAAACTACTTTTAACTCTACAGCACTCCATTTAAAAGTGCTGAGTGCAATGGTATAAGATTAGTTGCATGTTGACAAACTAAAAGCTCCCTGGACTCTTTAATAAATTGCATTTTCTCTGACATAAATAAAAGTAAAACAGCTGATTAGATAAATATGCTGGGGAAGAATTTCTGTTACCCATATGCCTCCTTTATAGGCTCACCAACAGTGTTTGAAACTTCCTGCTTTTGCATCACTATAAATCCAAAAATTGAAACTTCAGCATGTAAATCAAAGTTAGGGTTTTGAATATGAGGCTTTTCTTGCAGCAGCCAGATGGTGTAACTCATACGGTATGAATGAGTAATGCAGGTGGCCACTGTAAAATGAAAGAGCTCTGAAACTCAAAATGAGGTGGTGACTGAGCAATGGCCAAAAGCAGTATATCGACAACAACAACAGCAACCAACGAGTGTTTCTGATTCACGGATGGAGCACTGAGGCTCTGACTGTTTTGGTTTTAATTTAAACACACCGACAATGCGTTATACTTATGGTGCCAAAAATGTGAATGTATTGTTGTGTAAGTGCAGTAAAATGTTAAATGTATCAGTGCTGTATTGGTGAATAAAGGAAATGTACAAAGTAGGTTGGGTTGACTGCACTCTAAAGTTATTCTTTAAATTATCATGGAATGTATTTCAACACGATTAAACTGCTTTCTTTAAACATGAAGCAATTCTGTTGGTCCAACTAAATTTGCTAGGGTTGGATCACGAAAAACAACGCTTTCAATGAACTTAATAAAATCATGGAAAGTATTTCGACATGATTAAACTACTTTCGTTAAGTATTAGGCTTTTCTATTGGTCCAACTTAATTTACTACTGTAATTTTACTAATGTAAAATGAGTTCCACCAACCGTACTAAGTTAAGTTGGACCCAACCCAAGTAAATAAGTTGAACCAACCCTAGTAAATTAAGTTGGACCAACATTGTTGTGTGGAAATGATTTTATTAAGTTCGTTGAAAGCGTTGTTTTTTGAGGTCAGCCAAGGTATTGAAAGTAAAATTTGAAAAAATAAAGCTGTAACTTTAATTTGGAAAATTCGACAAAAGGGGTATGCACAATATAAGTTTGATTTAAGCAAACACAAAGAAGTACAAACACAATGACAACATAAATAAGCAAGAGGTAAGAACTAATCATGCATTGTCACAGCCAAATTAACTTTATCCTGGCCTTTTTTTGGGGAATTCTGCCCTATTAGAAAACGCAGCAGAGAAGAGACTAAGGGGGGGGGGTGTGAAAAAGGTGTTTAGGACTAAATTGAATTAACACTGATCATATTAAGTCTCCTGTTCCTCTCCCTAAGGTACAACATGGAATTGGCTCTGGTGTATTCAGGTGCAGAACATTTTTACGAATGAAGATACATACTGTGTATAAAGTGTGTATAAATGTGTATGCACAGTATATCGTTTCTATTAGTGTTATTGGTGATTATTACCTTTGTTAACTCTTAAGACCACTTACTGCCTTTTTTCTGACATCCATTGAGTCATGCTGCACATTGACTGCAGAATATACTGTGGATACAGTAATTACACTTGCAAGTAATTACACTTTTGTTGCTTTTTTTAACCATTGACAGAATTAATGTAAATCCTTGTACTTAACCTCTCCACCACTCCTTACCATATAATCATTGTTTGTCTTTTTCAGGGGGGGGGCAGGGGATCTTTAAGGGAGATAGCTCAACAGTCTATGCTGCTATCATCTGAAAGACGTTAACCTGAAGATTATGCAGCCAGCGCTGTGCCTTAAGTTGTTGTAGCCATAAACCAAAACAGTTATCAATTAACTAGTTTTAATAAATTGTGAAAGTGTAAAAGGGCTAAGAATACAGTGAAAATTCCACTGCTCACTTATGTCGAATAACCTTATGCAGCAATGTTAAGGTTGATACCATTTGTTACACAGCTTTGGTGCTAGATCTAACAATTTTTTGCCACTTGAGAATCAATACAAATTATCGAAAATCCCTCAAAGATAGCACATTAAGGCATCAGGACCTCAAGGAATACCATAGAAAAGTAATGATGTGATTTGGTACCTAAAACTTTTGACATTTGGAGATTTTTGCAAGAATTGCATTTATCGACAATTGGATATTGAGCGCTTCTGGAAACTGAGAACCCTCCTTATTGTCCCTATACCTACGAAGCCATACATCCTCTGAATGCTCTAGGATGTAGAGTTTTATACAGTAACGTCAAGTTTCAAAAACTTGTCTCACTATGTGAAATGGCTACTTTGGGGACTAACATCATTACATTAATGTAATTGGCTCACTGGATCCGCAAGAGTCTCAGCTTTCCAGTCGTAAAGTCGGCCGAGGACAGTGGTGTTCACAAAGGAGTGGAAGAACAAACTTAAATGTCCCTGGATGATTACAGCAGTTAAATCATGTCATTTGTCTTTTAGCCTTTTTCCACCGAAATTAGCGTCAATAGACTCCTTCCCATTCCCAACGATCACCGAGGTAAAATTAATGTTTCTGTCAATGGAATCTTTGAGGAGAGCATATAACAGCTATTTATTTTCCCATTTAACTCGGTATATAAAGGGGTTTATTTCGACCAAACCAGAGTTGATGATTGTTAGAACTGTGGAAAGATGGTTTTAATGAGTTTCATTGTTTCTGTCGAGTTTCAATGAAGACTGTTTTGATGATCAGCGACGCACAGTAACTGTTGTCTGACTGGAGTCTGGTGGCTTTGAGGAAAGAATATTAATTATAAGTTTGTTCCTTGATAAATTATAATAATTGTCCAGATCTCTTTTGATTTTGTTTTTTAATATATTCACTTCAATGCGTGTGACACAGCATCGCACCGGAAAAAGGCCGAAAATAAGTGTGTCCACTCGCACGTCATGTTTCCATCACTGCCGATAGGAGCTGGAGCCGATTGATACCCCTGCAAAGAAGGTTTTGAGTACACAAAAGTGGCGATTCAGCAGAGAAAGATTATGAGGCTCCTTTTTGCCAAGAAAAGAAAATTCACTCAGACTAAATGCCCTAACTACTGAAAAGCAAGCTGAAGCTCAAGGCTGAGATGTAGTGAGATGTAGACACAGGCTTTCCATCAACAACCTGATTAATTTAGGACAAAAACTCCCAAGAAATGTCCTGGATGCTGTAGGGATCTCTATCGTCCCGTCCCCCGTCCCCCCACACACACACACGGAAGAAGAAGAAAAGATAGAGGAGGATGGTGTACACTTCAAACCAACAACTTCATGCTTCTGAACACAATCAGGACACAAGCACCTTTTTATTTGTTAATCTATCACCTGCAATACAATAAATAATAAAGTGTGCTGCCTGTATCGCTTCTGTGGAGAATCTTAAGTGATTAACATTAAATGTGGCATTTAAAACAGCTGGGTAGAGTGGAAACAAAATAGGACAGATGTGTTCAAGGTCGTGAGGGACTGGAGCCTATCCCAGCATGCACTGGGCATTACCCAGGACAGTTTGACAATCTCACAAAGCTAACACAGAATGACAAACACATTCACACATTTAGACTTTCTGATTCACTTTCCTTGCATGTGGCTGGACTGTGAGAGGAAACTAAAGCACCTGAATAAAAGTACATTTCTGCCAGATTGGTTGCTGTTAGATGTTCAGTTTGAAGGGGATCACAGCGCCTGATGAAAAGTATAATATGTAGTCACATTAACAGTTGCTCTTTGTAAACACAGCATTCAAAATTGGCTCCTCTTGTCCGGCTCAACAAGCGAGAAAGAGAGATAGAGAAGTAGTGGTGGAGCGAACTAGAGAGTGAATGAAGACAGGGAAAGGTATTCGTGAGAACAAAGCCTTGAATCAGAAGAATTAAATGTTATTTTCTGATTGTTTGACGGCGGTTACGTTCTAAAGCACAAATAAACACATCCATACCTCCTCACAAACCTGTGGGAAGGTGATGGATTTTGAATGAATGCAGCCAAGGCACACTTCATCCAGCTGTGGCCTGTCTGTGTCAGGCTTGGGACGACGAGGGGCATGACAAAGCAGCGGTGGTTAACCTGTGAATGACAACGGGCTGCACACCCTGCTTATTGGCTGGGGCTTACATCCCCCATGTGGGGTCAAAGATGTCTTAGATGGTTTGGTGTCACGATTATGGATTCAGCCCAGCACCCTAGTTTTCTCCATGTTGTGTTGGCAACAACCGATAGAGCGACAGTGGGACAGCAGCAGACAGAGCATTTTACGAACGCACAGCACTTGAGTACAAGGCCCGCCCTGTTGCAGCTATACAGAGAATTTGGCATTTGAACAGATCAATACAGTTTGCATTTTAGCTCAAATCTTACTATTTAAAACAAAAGGTAAATAAAAAGTACACGCACAAGGGTAATGCGCCTGCATGTGCAGGAGTGTAATGGAAAGGCGGTTGCAAAGACGTGTGCGTTTGGGAAGTAGTGAGCATACAACTCCATGAATGAGAATTGGAAAATACGGCATGAGTTGTGAAAGAGTTTGTGAACTGATGTTTTGAGATTGCTTTGCTGTTGTGAAAAGCAGCCCCCATGTACTTCAATGCATCAACACATTTGTCAGTTTTTGGATTCTCTGTTTACCGTGGAGCCATGCAAGAAAAACTAAAATTCAAGGTAACGTGGGGGGAGTACCTGATATACAAATGATCATTTGGGGGGTGAAGTATTCCTTTAAGCCCTCACATTTCCTGTAGTAAAACATTTTTTTCACTGACTGCTAATAAAGTTCCAGTAGATCTTTGATAAACATCCTCTGCAACACAAGTTGATTGAAATTTTGCATCTACCGCACTGGCTCCTGTAGGAAAACCGTTCAAGGCTATAGCAGCATGGATGCCACAATAGGCTTCTGAATTAAGCAAATACATCTTCTCAGTAATAAAGTAGGCTTACTATATTATATATTTGTATTACAATTTGTTTCATTATAATAAAATCCTTGCTTGATTGCTCAAATGATAACTAATCAATTAATTAATTGCTAATAATTTAATTCAATTGGTCAAATGATGTGAGAGTTCTTTTGGTATTAACATGTTGCATGTGACAGACCCAGCCCAGGTTGTGTCACTCATTCATTAGCATACATTCAGGTCTGTTTTCTTATTCAAGTTGCCATCTTTGTTTTGATTGGGAAACAGAGGTGCAACTTGGGAAACAAGTGTAAAAGACCTCTATGACCCAAAGTATACTTGAAAAGCACAAATCTGGGCTCGTGACTGACAATAACCACATGAGTCGGTGTGGTAGCAGCAATGGACTGATCGCATTTTCCTTTGTTTTCATTTGAATTAAAATGCCGAAATGACACTGCAGCTTATCAAACAGTGATAATTGGAGAAATTATAAAACAACAGTAACATTCAACAATCATTTTTTGTCATTTGCCACTGAAGCCTACAAAAAATAATATCTGCAATTTGACAGGAAAACTAAACATCACAGTCAATAACAAGCTCAGACATTGTGTCTCACAAACTGTATGCACTAAACCAAATACAAAATTTCACAATTTGAAAGTCTCAACAAATACATTACAGTAGGCTGCACTATATAGGTAACTATCAGCTGTTTGAATATTTGAGTTCAAGTGTGAAAACTTGATTTCCTGTAGAAAACGTGAGAAGTGCCTGAGGTATAAAAACAGGGCAGCACTTACCCACACAAACTGAGTCACATTAACAAGCCGAAGGGGATATTACGTATATGAACACTGCAAGCTTTCACCAGCCCCTTTACACTTTCTTTGTATTTGTTGGCCAATGTATCCATATTTCATAAATTGTCTCCCTCTCTTTATTCGGCATATAAGATAAGGTTGATTATTGATGTCTGACTAGCTGCCAAACCTCTTACAATTCTTCTCATACATTCAGGGAAGCTGATTGCAGCAATTATGACTGAACTCTATCAGTTGATAAGTTTAAAAAAACAACGTTGAATTTGAAAAAGGGACATTGGCCACTTTTGAAACAGATTATTAAACCGATTTCTAAAGAGAACACCAATCTGTGAGCTTTCTTGGCGACCTCCTGGCCTGCACCTACAGAGAGAGTAAGGGTGGGGCATGTCGCAGACGTGGGAACACACACACACACATTATAACACAGTAAGCGGGATGAGATTCTGTGTCATTAGGGGGGAAATGACTCAGAGCAGGACTAGAAAGTTCCTCATGTAACTGTGAAAAAGATAATGCCAAATCCTGGCGATAATGATAGCATGTTATTTAGTACAATTAAGAGGTGCTGCTAGGCAAAATTTGCTCCCTTTGGACAGAGTGAGGCTAGCTGTTTCCCCCATGCTTCCAGCCATAATGCTCAGCAAATCAGCTGCTAGCTGTAGCTTTATTTTTATATTTACTCACATGAGGCAAAAAAAGCGAATAAGTTTATGTCTCCAAATGTTAAACTATTCCTTTGAAAAAAAGTAACATGAATTAGAATGTTGGGGTTCATTTTGGTGTTTGTTATTTTTTCTTTCTACTATTTATTTGCATCTGTTTTACAAATGAACAGTCAACTTTGATATAGTTATAAAGCATGAAGACAAATGTTTTAAATATTTCCGGTTCAGTTGTAGTGGGCTGCACTAGATGCATTTGTTGTGAAATGGGTTGGTCTTGCTGACTATGTTCTAAATCATTAATACATGACTGGGACTTGGCCTCATGCTCTTCTCAGTCTACACACTGCCCTTAGATGATGTCATCGTATCGTCAATTTCCACAGCTACGCCAATGACACACATACACATCTGCAGAGCCAAATGATAGAACTGGCTCAAAGCATGTCTGCATTTAATAAATAGATGAGTTATAAGTACCTAAAACTCAATGAAAGACACGCAGGACATAAATACTTGTGCTAAGCCCTGAGGGCAAAGGAGATGCACCGTGCAAGAATCCTGGATATCTGGTTCCCCACATCAAGCATCGGCTCACTGCCTTTTAGTATTAAATCACACCTCTAAATCAGCTTATTTCATCTCAGAAAAATTTCCACGGTGCAATTTAAGCCAGCAAGATGTCAAAAAGCTAATTCATGTCTACATCTCAAGCAGGCGAGAGTACAACACATTTCACTGGTCTTACTGAAAAGTCGATTTAAGGACTACAAATAATTCAAACTCTGCTGCTTGACACCTGATCAAAACAAGAAAAGAGAGCATGTGAGCGTGATTTTGGGTGAACTGAGCATGGCTCCAGCTATCTTTCAGAATTTAAAGTCCCTTTGCTTGTAGACATACATATAGTAAAGCTCTTGGCTTACATCGAAGACTCCTTCTTGTTCTTCTTATTCACTCACATCCGTTCAATGTGGTTTGTTAGAATTCCACAACCAAATATAAGACAATAGGACATTATCTACTGGGTTATAACATCTATTTTGTTAGCTTTCCATTTTTGTCTTTTATCTCTCTTTGTATCTATATTTCTCCATCCATCCATCCATCAACAACAATATTACTAAGATGCTATTTTAAACCTCTTGCTCCAGATTTCTCTTTGTTGTACAGACCACTTCAAGTTACATTCTTTTTGTAAATGTGTTATAATTTTAATCTGTACAATGACTTACTTTTAGCTTTCAGTATCTGTGTTCAGTGAGCTGTATACTTTTTTTATTAGCATCACGCATCTTTCTATTTTTGAGCAAGGCGGATAAGGCTCAAGCAAGAAGACAGGTGCATGGAAAGGTTTATTGCTCTCATATAGGCACGACTATAGCTAAAATCAATAGAAAAAAAGCAACACAACTCTATGCAGAACATCAAAGTTGTATTATTTTTTACTTATCTTTTTCCTTTAAACTTCAGCCTACCTGCCAAGTTAATTAATCAAATAACAATAGTAGATGGCATGTGTGTTTGTGTGCGTGCGAGAGTACGAGACAGAATGAAGCGAGGCAAGACTGATTCCCTCAAACTATGCAACGTCTGAGCAGTCGCACATTAACTCTCTATGACATCTAGTATGTTCCGTAATTCTCAGTCAATACTACTGCTTTAAATTACTCAAATCAACATGCAACATTTGTGATTGCACGCAGACCACACTGCGTCAAAAGAGGTCCGTGCGTAAATCTTTTGCGCATCAACTACTTACGCTGCTGTTTTGTCCGGACCAGTGCACCATCGCCTGGTTATGAGCCGTATCCCCGGTGAGTGCAAATGTCGAACTTGTGAGCTCAAACTCCTCCTGGTCCGAAAACGCAGCGTCCTCCCCGTCCTCGGGTCTGAATTCGGACCAGGTGTCTGCGCTCCTCGCACTCCGTGTTCGTCTCCAACTGTCCGTATCCGTGTCCTCGTTCAGGCCCACTGTCACATCACCCTGCGCCCCATTTTCCTCGGTGTTATTTTTTCCATCACCGGTTCTATTTTCGGTCACGTTTCCCTCACTGGGAGCAGGGGCAGCCGCGGGTGAAGCACTTCCAGGAAACACTTTCGGGCCGGAAAGTTTTTGCTGACCGTTCAACCCGTCCTTCTGGAGCCAACTTGCGTTATTTCCCTCCAACCGTGGCTGCAATTTGGACGAACTTTCTTCGCTCGCCGTTAATTCAGCAACGTTGTGCTTTTCGTCGTCGCCGTCGGCGGGTTTGGCGCCCGGTGACCAATCCGTAAATCCGACAAAATCTTTAGTTGGTGCCTCGCCAAAATTAGTCAAATCCAGCTCCGAGAGTTCCCGGGGAACAGCTTTAATTAGCGGCAGCTGGCACGAAGGAATGCACCTTAGCTCCGCTTTTGTTCCGCCCAGGATGGAAGTTAGGGTGAAGAGCCAAATCCACTTAGAGAAAATGATAAAAAGGCAATGACCGAGGTGCGTCTCCATTCTACGTTGATTCCGACTTCAGGCGTGTTAAAAACATACCATTTTCACTCTTGAGCGTTGGTCTGTCATCACCTGGTAAAGTGGAGTCCGTGAATGCACTGTGGGGAGGTGCAGCAGCGCGCGGACAAGTGTTCCCAAGTACTGATGCAAACGATGCATCAGAGGAGGAGCTGGAGGCTGAATCCTGGACGAGAAGGGAGAGGGGCCCATACCTCCGCATCCTCAGCTCAACTTGGATGAAAAAAACAGCAACTGGGCGTACTTTTAATTAAGTTGTATTTCTGTAGAGGCACATGGTCCCCTGGGGTTTTTATTCTGTTTTTGATCAGCATTGTGCCAGATACTATTCCACTGTGAAATATTTGCCTGGATCATCATCCTATAGGTAATTTTGCATTGGACTAAAACAATGTCAACGGTATTCTGATGATGGGGTCTCTGGGGAAAAGTCTAAAATACATTATTGAGTCTGCATCATGGTAGACCTTGCGTGGAACTGTTCCTGACTTGGGCTCTTCAGAAAACACGATGAGGCTTTGTATTTCCTATTAGCAAATGCCTAGGTAATCAATTAACAGGATTGCCTGTGTTCCCTGTCAATTATGCCATGCAGGTAACGACCCTGTGGTGGCCAGCCTGCATAATGGCTTGGAGAGACTAAGGCTGCACTCCTGCATTATCCATTTAGCACAGCTGAGTGGAGAGTGCATATTCCCCAAATGTTAGCCTCGGTTTTAGGGTGCCCTTTTTTCGGGTTAATGGAGGGGTGTTTGACACTAGATAATGAAAAGGATTCAAACAGAATGTGAGTAAGCAATCATTTTCTCCATCAAACACCTCTGGTCTCTGCTGTTGTAGTCAAGCACAGAGGAGTATGCAGGCGCCATGGAAATAACTGAGAACCTGTAATTGCCATGCAATGCGGACACCCTGGAATATAATGTTATATTTCTCAAAAGTTTGGGCTTTGTTCCAGTCACCTAATGGTAAACCATTAGGAGAAGTAGAGCCTGTCCAAACCCTGTGATTAGATTCTATTTCTAGGCAACATTTAGTCAATAGGATGAGGATACTGTTGACTGGTGACTGATGCCGAAGAGACTCCCTATATTGAGCTGTGTTCTCCCCATCGCTCTGTGCTGCGACGTGATCCTGTTCAACACACGGGTCAACTGCACAGAGACGTCTTTCATTGGCAGCCATTAGTGATTCAGTGAGCAAGAGCTGTCTCAATCTGTTTCAGTTAGCCCCCACCAGACAAGGGGAAACCAGTCTATAATGCAGATTGATGGCTGACTGAGAATTTCAATCATGGGGAACATTGGCCAAAAAGCTCAAGTCTTGACTGTAATGCAAACCTACTGCACAGTTCAACTATTACAATGCGGACGGTGTCTGAAATGAAGTAATGGTTGTGTGTGTGTGTCACCTGTATGACTTTTTACATGTATTTTTTACTTGCCGTGGCTTTCTGTGGGATACATCTGCAATGACACTGTGGAGTGATAATAATGGATTTTTGCCCGACCTGCCTGCTGAGTTTAGACACGGATGGTTGTGCTGCTGGGTTTGTGTGTGCCTCGTTCTTAGTACTTTGTCTTGTTTTGCTTGTAATATTTCTGTGCTAAAAATAATGTCCCAAAGACGGACGCAAACAAACGTTTAGATGGATATCAATTAACTGCTGAATATTTTCTTGATCAACCAATTCATTTTTGAAATGTCAGAAAATAATGAAAGAGGGCCATCATAATTTCCCAGGGACTACGGTGACATTTTCAAATCAGTCGCTCTATCTGAAAAGCAGCCCAAAACCTGAAGATATTAGATTTACAATGATCTAAATCAGTGAACAGCTGGAAAATGTCTAGACCAAAAGACTGTTTGGCATTCGTGCTTCAAAAGTGACCGAAACAGTGACTCGACTATCACAATAGCTGCAGACTAATCTAGTTGTAGACTTAGCGTTTAACTTCTACTTCTGCTTTTATTTAGGATGTAGATTTCACATGTTAAAACTAAATCTGTTTCTATGAAAGTACAAGCAAGCTTGGAGGTGTGCTTTAAAAGCCAAACATCCAAACAGGATCTTTTTGAATTGTTCAAAGATTTTGAATTTCACTGTGCAAGGTGACACATTTCCGGACTCACGTCTTATAGCACATTTGTGTGCACAACATGGCAGCTGAGTGGAATCATTGTCTTTCGACAGACAAGATTGCTGGTTTGCCGCCTGTCACACAGGCTGAATACAAACTGTGTTATGCTCCCTGAGCTCATACTTCTATGGGGGAAACTTGTGAGCAGACAGTGTGGAAAGCACACAAAGGAGCGAGGTGACAGCGATCCATGTTGTTGGATTTATTCTCCCTTTTTTAATTAAACAGATTTCAGTGAAAGAAGAAAAGGGCACTGTAGAGCCCATCTCTGAAATTAGACCTTTCCCACTCTGATGTCTGGTTCACTTTCACAACTGTTCAAATGACTCTGGTGCTCATAACAGTAATATAAAAAGAGGAGCAAAGACACTCAGAACATTAGTCATGCAGAGTACATTGTCTCGCCCTTCTGCTCCAACTAAAAAGTTAACATCTGCCTGCAGTGCTGTATTGAATATAAGCAGCAATGTGTGTGTGTGTGTGTGTGTGTGTGTGTGTGTGTGTGTGTGTGTGTGTGTGTGTATACGACTAAAAGCCACACACTGTTGCCATAGAAAAATTACCTCTCTTTTCAGGATCCAATAATGATCTACGCCCAATCATCTTCACTGATAAAATAAATGGAAAAAAGTGTGAAACTTCTGTGCAGGTTTTTGCCTTCGTGCAGATGTGTTACAGAACCACTCGTGCTGAGATAGAAGGTGTTGAAGTAGCTAGACACCCGAGACATCCACTTCAATTAGTGCTGAACACACCTCTGGCGCACCAGGAGAGAAAATCGCCTTTTCAAATAATGATTTCAATTACATTATTGAGAGATATGGTGAGAGGCAATACGGGCAGCAGGCTAAGTGTTCTGACCCCAGTGAATGCTTTGGGTTCTATCTATTTCATACCACAAATCCTTTAAGGTTTACTGTTATATACAGTATGTTGTCATTGTAGTAAAATGGCGAAGTGATACTTTGCTACTCACAGAATTGTACAGATACATAGAAATATACCATATGCATTCCTTCGGTCCATTTCTGTTTATTTTATCATAGTAGACATGGCTTTAATTCATTAACCTTCAGCTCTTAAATATGTAGTCTGATCCAAAACCATCATTTATTTTTATGCAGATTTAGTAATAAGTAAGACGAATTTTCCCATTAAAGTATCTCTTCACCATTACGTTCATTTTCATTCTTCCATATTTTTTGCAGAGTTTGCCTCTGTGCAGCTCAGGACAACAGCAGCAGCAATCTATACGATCACAACTTTGCATTAATCCACATTTAAAAGAGCAAATTATTCACACAATTCGAGAAACTGTATGTTTTTTCAGTTACAGGGCTTATATTTCTACTCATTTCACTCATACCAAGAAGCCAAAATGCACTGATGTGCATTAGTGTGATAGGTATGAGAGAATGATTGGCCTGACCTGTTTGTGATATTAGAAGAAATGAAAGTATAGCCTAGGGCACCAGGAATTAACTCTTTTTTTTTTTACCATGAGCAGAATAATGGTCAAAAATAGCCAATTATGTATGTAGTTTTGGTCGTTTGATTTGAAATTAGTCTCAATTTTAATTTTCCATGTCATAAAAGAAACTTATTTCACAACTAAATTCCATTATTTTTCTCTCTCTGGGAAACACTTCTTAAAACAGTTTAGCCACCAGGCTTGAATAAAACAAATAAAACCATCATAGATGTTTGAGCCCATCTGTACCTTCCACTAAAACGAAACATGCTATCTCTTTAATTAATATCCAGCTGGTGCACACACTTGGATTTATCTGTACTTGCAGTATGTCCCAGCCTAATATCTTTTTTAAATAGGAAAAGGGACAATTACAGAAATTAGATGTTCTTAAAACAAAGTTTCTGTGGCCCTGTACATTAGAGTTAGATGAGATGTTAGTGCTGATAGCTTTCTCCGTGTGTTTTACAAATGTAATTGTTATTTGGTGCCTCAAATACCGTAAAAGCTAAAAAGAAGTAATTTGTGAGAAGATGCTTCTAAACTCGAGGTGAAGTTCATTTGAGGGTCGCAAATTCACATACGTTTGCAGATAATGGCCCTATTCTTATTTTTCTTTATGAAAATGGACACCGTGGGAAATGATAGTGAGGTGAATCATCCCTTTATTAGATTAGCAAATTTGATTCCTGGCGGATGCCTGCAGGTGCTCAGAGGAAGCCCTGAGAGTGCAAAATGAAAAATGACCTGTAGTTGGAGACACCCTGGATATGTAAACATTAATATTTGAGAGAAATATTGAAATATGCACAGACGGGCAAAGTTCTCCTGAAGTTGATTGTAACTAAAACTTTTAGAAGTCCATTTGAAGGTTGTGTGGTAGTGACAGAAGTCCGGGCACCCTGCTGAAGATTTCCTCATAAACGCGTCGTCTTTTTTCCTTATTGACTGTCTCACTTCAGAGATTATTACAGCAGTTTGCAACTGTAGAGAGAAATCTTTGAAAAATTAAGTAATAACCACACATGTGAATATCATAAATTAACTGGAGTAACATTTGGAAAGTGTTCTTGGGGCATAAGAGATATGCAGGAAGAACCTCTGGAAGTCAAACAATTTTTCAGCAAAGTCGTCACAGGAGTTACATTATATTAACTCATCATTAGCTTACAGCAGCACAACCATGATTGTAATTATCAATTAAAGATATCCCCATTTAAACTGTCTACTCTATTTGCAAATGACAAGTCATAAAACCCAGTCTATCTATCTACCCACTCATCCATCCATAATGACCAATAAGAACTGCTGTAGTGTGGTGCTGAATACCATCTGATTTTCACTTAAAGGAATAGTCTGACATTACAACAAGTACCCCAAATTAAAAGACAATATACGTTCATGCCAAATATTGCCCATGCCCTCTACAGTGACACAGAGAAGCGTTTTATGATCTGACGGCAACTATCGGCAGGGCGACATTTTGTCTGTGGCTTCCAAAACTGTAACATGTCATGGTTACAGCAATAGAGTGCTGCAGGATTGAAACCAAACACCCAGAAATGATTTGGCACTTTGGCACGTCCGGTTCCCTCGTCTTGAAGTCAATGGGTTTGTTGAATGGGTTTTTGGTTACATGCCTGAAATAAGGTCTGTGGTAAACACAAGGATAAGAGTTTTGAACATTCTGTTCTTCCGCAAAATACGTCGGTGAATATCCCACACATGAATTTTGATTGTTTAACAAAAAAACAACACTGCAACCGGCTGCAACTTTGTATTTACTGACCAGAGAGTGTCAATGTTCTAATGTCACTCTCAGTCAGTGCTCCAAGTACTCGTACCTCTGCATTGTATTCCTTGGCGTACAGTGACTCTTTCTTTTGCACCAGCGATTCATAATCATACGGCACAGATAGTGCAAGTGTTTTTTTCTGCACTCCTCACAGCTATATGCACATAAAAACAATGTGGAGAGGTGGGTTGAGAATGAGGGTGCTATAATTCTTCATAAAGTTTCCTGGATCTGCTCTTTTGATTTACAGAATATGATTTAACAAACATTTCCAGAAGAATGTTCAGACGAAGGCACAGTATAACATGCTGAAATATGCTGAAAAGAAATAATCAGTAATTAGAAACTAGTAGCAAGAGACTGCTGATACACACGTCAACATATAAATAAGGGGAGTACTGACACTTATTCTTTTCCCTTCAAAAAATGACACCTCAAGCACGGCTCTCGGCAAGAAAGCGAAGAAGCGTAAATTATTTCTCTAAACCTGGCTTACACACCCTTTGGTAGCAGCTTAGCTTTGGCAGCAACATGCTGTTTTCATGTTTCTCCTTGCAAAGCAGTCATCTTATAGTCCCCTTCTCCCTGAACTTAATTAGTCATGGAGAGAAACGTATGAGAAAAAGGTAATTTGTGTTGTTTAGCATATGGATAGAAAGTTCAGGACACAGAACACTAGCTTCACATGATAACCAGTAATCACTAATGAGGTCAGCACAGCCTTTGCTTACTGGTCTAAAGGCCATGTCAAACTTAAAAACACTGAACTTTGCACAATAACAAGGGAGCGAGAAGGGGTTGGGAACTCCCACACGGTACATCAGTAATTCACAAAGTGAAATATATCATCCTGCAGAAGACCCCTCTTATTTTCAGGAATGTCATTTTTTGAGTCGTATGAAGGAGCTGGAGAGAGACCTCCTTTCCAGACATCAATTATTAACCAAAGCTTATATCACAACCTCATAGATCAAAACAGCAAGCTTGTAATATACTAGAGGGCATCTCATAAATTTAGCGCTGCCAGAGAATCACTCCTAAGACAGAAAGGTTAGGCGTTTGAAATCTGACGCAACCTCACGAGTCTTTGTAATTTCCCTGACAGGTACACGATATGGCACAGGAACACTGTAGGGTATGTGAGTCTATCTTTGTACTTCTCCATCAGAGGCAGAGGATTTTGCACCACCACAGAATAGGGTTCCTGTGAAAATGAATATTTTATGATATTGCTACCAGGCTATGATTGGTAGCATACGAGTAGATTTGCATTCCAAACTGCCTGTTGTGCAAAAAAATTCATCATTACCAACCTAAGTCTTAATGTACCCAGCAGTCCAAAAACATGTGGTATGTTGTTTTCTATTGCCCCCCCCCCTTGAGGTAAAAAACCACAAGGCTGGTAAAAATATTTACCCTATAGGTTAAAAGCCCGCAATCCCCTGACTCATTAGAGTCATATTTAGCACTGGGAATACAAGATTTTAGTTTATGCCCGATTTCATTCTGCTGCTCCCAGTGATGATAAAAGGACGTTTCCCCTCCTTGTGGGTGCTTTTAATAATGATGAGATACAGTTGCCATATCACCTTTCATTGTATATTTTCCGCTGACAAAAAAAAAACTATTTTTAGATTTTTTTTAATGCACTGAGTGAACTTTTATCTCGTGTTTTTGGCAGCTTCCCATTGGTAGTTAGCATCTCAGGGTGAAGTTAGTGGTCCTGCTCCGTTTAAAGCGCTGTTGCAAAACAAAGACATTAAAGGTGAAATGAATAATGAAGTCATTTCTTAGTAAGAGGTCTGGACACTTGCCTCAAGGGGGGCTGCGTCACTCTCTAAGCCCCTGTAACCCATATTTGTTTGAGTCGGTTTTAACCGCCCATCGGGGAGCAGAGCTTTCCAATACAACACGCTTGCAATGTTAAAACAGATGATTCATCTATGTCCCTGCGCTGTGATGCGTAAATGGGATACAGTACGCTTGCCCACACAACATACCTCTGAAGTTATTTAAAATGTATTTTTAAAAGATTTTGTGTGCTGTCACAGATATAGAAAGTGCTTTGTAAGAGAATCCAAAGCCTATGCATTCGTATCTGTTGGAAAGTGTAAAGCAAAAATAACCTCACTGCCTCTGCATACCTAAGCCTACTCCATTCTGATCCAAAGAACCTGTCACTCTCCACATTGTGGTGAGACAAACAAACTGGAACCACCTCAGGTACTCGATGCCGATTTGCATTTTGTATCAAGTTCCTTGGTCCGACGCCAGCACAAGCATAAAAAGCTCTGCTCCCCAGATATGGGGGTCCTGATTGAAACTGTAGGCAGAGAGGAGGCTCTCACTGTGTGCTCTCTATATAGAGAGCTCATTAGTTGGAGAGACCTGTGTGCATTGTTCCAAGTCTGCAGAGTCAGAGAGGGAGCCACTCATCACTCCTTACAATCCAGACTCCTGCACATCTGGTGTGGCAGCTTCAGGGTGACCTGCACGTGCACACAGACACACACACACACACACACACACACACACACACACACACACACACA
>NW_022280033.1:7391250-7455718 GCF_004355925.1 Anarrhichthys ocellatus | reverse complement strand
ACACACACACACACACACACACACACACACACACACACACACACACAGACGTGCAATTGTTGGCATAGAAGCAAACATAAACATTCACCAGCGCACAAAGAGATACCGAATGGATAATCTCCTGGCTGATCATGCATGCATTGTGCAGACAGAGCTCGGAGGATGAACAGCATTGAAATGTAAAAGATTGAGCACACATTCTTCCCCTCATACACACAACTTCACACACAAGCACTGGCCTGTATCGCCTGTGATTTACTGGCCATTTTACACCCAGCTGAGGTAGCCACCTCCAGCATTGACCCTGCGCTGCAGCTCAGGAACGCAGGTACAGCATTTGGCAGCACTTCCCCCCCAAGAATCCCCAAGCACAGACGGCAACTCTGCTGTCAATCTCCACTTATGAAGGTTTTAATTTAGTGGGTTGAAGGTCTAAAATGCTCCTTTCATATAGGTCAGTCCCTTCACTGCTATTCCCAGTTCTCGATTATACAGCAAGCTGGTCTGCACTGCAGCATGTTTTACCAAACGGTAGCTCCAACTGTGTGTGCTTATATTTACAATGCTTTGGCATTGAGATTCTCTGAGAAGAAGTCATCAGCATGCAGGTGACTGTCACACATGGCATATGAATAACGAGGAAATGAAATAAATCTATTCCACAGCAAGGGAGAGGGCATGCCTCTATTGAGAGCATGTCAGTGTTCATTCTATTGACAGACCCGTTTTGTCTTGGCTATGTCATTTCCAAGTCACGCTAAGCTGTGGAGGAAAAAGTTGACTGAGAAAACAGAACAATAAAGTCACATATTGACTCTCTGTATCAGTACTAAAGAAATATACTTACTGGACCCATGGATGCCATTTCAAAAGACAGAATGAATCAATTGAGTTCATTGAAGCGGATTTCACACAATGGCACTCACAGAGCGCTGTCATTTAAGGCCAAAACCGCTATTAGAAATCAATGCTTTTTCGCTTTGATGCCAGTGGCAAGATGCCATAGTGACTGCCTCACAGTGTGACCCGGGAGGTACGACGAGATCACCTTGATGAGTCAGACGTGGTGTGAGTGGAAGATAAGGCAGAGGTATATACTTCAAGAAATACTCTTCTTCTTGCAGAGAGTCAGATCAGAATTTCAACACCACTTACGTCTGTACGTTAGCTAAATATAAAGTTGGCCGGCTAACTTAGTTCAGCACAAAAACAGGAGAAACAGCTCGGCCGACTCTGTCCAAAGATAACAAAATCCATATTGTATGTTTGTTTAATCCGAATAGCGGCGGTTCGCTTTCTTAGTGAAATAAATAAAAAAAGTATGATAAAAATATTTCGAGGGAAGATTTGAAAAATAACTTAACAACTTTTTTCATCCACACACACACATGCTCATTGTCTCTGTCAGATAATAATAAATGGAGCCACAGCACCTATAGGAAACAGCCCAAATGTAACATTTTTTAACTCGCCATTGTAAACCCTTTTCCTGCTTTCAGCTAAGCTGTGCAGGTCTCCCACCAGCTTACAGTAGGCAGGTGTGATTTGCGACTGGTCTACATTATCTGGCAACAGACTTCAATTTCAGGAGCAGTTTATAAGCGGCTTGGACAGGTGTGCTGTAAGGATTAGACCACCTTTGATCCAAACACATACAATCAATCATCACATTACTTTACTTCATATAGTTTCTGGATTATTATTATTATCTGTATTATTATCAAGCTTAATATTATCTTTGTTAGACAATGACAACGACTTCAGATAGGCTTTAACAACTATAAATTGTATTCCCTGGCTGTCACAACACCTCTTCAGAAAACTGCTAATTGGGAAGACTCAGCCTATTCTCAGAAGCCAAGGAAGGGAAAAAGAAAGATAAAGAAAGGAAGAAAAGCGCGAGACTTCGACGTCCCAGGCTCGACTGTCACAGCACAACGTAGCGCTGCTCCTCTGAGATTTGCCTCTGTGAAAAGCAAACACAAAGGCATGCAGACTCCTCAGTTGAGTTTCATCCGAGGTGTGAGAGAAGAGAGTTGTCAAGGCCATCACAATTGTATTCACAAACCGCATGTAGGTTCAAATTAATCTGTGTGAGGAGTCGTGCGGTGACGTCAATAGACTGTATTTATGGAGGCATCAGTATTCGGTGTTAGGGTGATGACACTGATACTTAATTTAACTGCGTGACCTCATCGTTATCCAGCTGCACTCCTTGCACTTTGTTGTGAAAGACTGAAATAAGAAACATGTCACAAATGAGGTACACGCATCTCACATGGGAGACTATCAGAGTTCAGTGGCTTCTCAGAACATTTGTGATGTGACAGCATTGGAAATATTGCTGGCATCAAAGCTGCAAATTTTGGGGAAAACTCTTCCTGATGATGGATTTCAGTGATATCGTGTTTCAACAAATTTCATGGTCCATGCATTTGAGGACACTAAAACTATACAAAAACACTATCCCTAAATAACAAATATTTACAGATGCATCCATTTCCATTTGGAAATCTCTTCAGAAATCAACTCACCTGTTAGCTGCGAGTTTTGCCACTAATTGAAGTAGCCATTTGCCCTTGCAGTGAAAACACTAGTATTTTGAATTTAATGAATGTACTGTTCATCAGACCTGGCCCTCTGTGGCTGCCATTTACACTATATCACAATTATCACTCGATAATTTGATCATATTAGACATTTGTGTGAAATTGACATAATTAGCATATTCATTATTATTATTATTAAGGCCAAAAAGGTGTTTTGTGAGGTCACAATGACCTCTGACCACCAAATTCGTATCAGTTCATCCTTGAGTTCAAGTAGACTTTTGTGCCAGATTTGAAGAAATACATAAACATAAGGTTACAGCCTCCGGCCACAGCTTCTGGGTTTCTGTCTCCGGATGCAGAGCATCGTTTGCTGAGCGAGCTAGATGTCGGAAAATGTATCTGTAAAACTCCACCAGTAGAGATCCGTGACATTTCTCTTGTGGCCATAATGGAGGAAAATATATGTATCATGTGTGCACCGCGGCTGGTTTTGATGTTTAAATAGGTGGCAGCTTGCTGTGGACGAGTGAAAGCGTCTTGACCCTGGCGCTAATTCTTGTCTGATAAGCTGTAAATTCAGTGTCTCATATTTGTATTTTTCCAAGCTTCTGTAACTGTCATATTTTGTGGACCCCACGTGTGAGCAGTAATGGGTACGCACTAAAGGGGGCATGGTTTCATAGGTTAAACAAAAATAAACACGTCCAGAAGGGGTAACCCTCAGAATGCACCCAGACAAAATCCCATTTTTTGGATATGGAGTGAATGTTTTGAAAGTTTTAATGTGAAATGAAATAATTAAAGACAACATTCTCTCCATTCCGAAAGGAGCTGAATTTTTTATGAGCACCATCCAGTTTTTTGAAGCCTGACGTAGGAAGCCGAGCCTTCTCTGTGGCACACTTTTCAGGCTTTATAAATAAAATATGACGTTCACGTGGGTGTGCTTAAGCAACAAAAAGAAACGCCGTCTGAGTTGTTCTACAAGGATTTCAAATAAATCTTTTGTGAATAAGAAAAAAGAGACTAACAAACAAAGCCATAGTCACTTTATGTATGTCTTTTCATGATCAGTGTCTGTGGGTATATTGCCCAGCATTAAAGAAATCAACCAAAAGGGAGGGTTCTGATCTCATTATTTCGGTAAATTAGAGCCCTAACGATGGTTTAATTGCATTGTGATACAGTCAAAATTGATTCATTTGTTTGTTAGATTCCAGGCCCATGGTGGCTTTGATTGTCATTTAAAGATGGGGAACCCATTAATTCTGCTCATAAAGGTATCGGTCACAGCAGCTGTCACACACTGTAAGTCATGACGGACAATGGCGATGCTAACACAATGCTAATCCAGCGCCGCTTAAAAAACAAAATTACAAAGTCAAGGTGAGTTTGCTTTTGTGTGTGACTTCTGCATGGGTAACATCGATAAAACAGCTTTATCTTTATTAATTCCTCTATTACATGTGATAGTGATTGTTCTATTTAATTAAAATATTTAAAAAAACACAGGCCTTTTTATTCTGCATTGTTAGGGTGATGTGGGTTCCTTACGTCTGTACTACTAATTTGCAACAGCAAATGTTTTTTAATGGTAAATGCAAGTACATAGCGCTTTTATCGATCACCTACACACACACACCTACACACACACACCAACGGCAACAAGCTACCATACAATGTGTCCGTGTCTTGTCCAAGCACACTTGAACACATGGACAGGAGGAGCTGTCCCTCAGCTGCCTCATAGGTATTTTAGCCACACACACACAGCATAGCCTGGTTCTAGCAATTGGTTTGTAAGCCATACACTCTGGTCCTTGACTGATTGTCTCAATAACTTGGTTGATATATTGTTTTTCTGTGAAATGTCGTGACAACTTGGCATTGAATAAGAAAACACACATTCATGTCCCCCTTTAGGATATATTAAAATAGCCTTGGTGACCTGTGAGTTTTCCTCTATACAGCCATCATCAGGCTACTTTCACAGGCTGCAGCCTGTTGCAGACTCCATAGGATGATTATCTCCAGGAGGAACAGAGCATTGTTTCGGGGATATTATAGAGTACATTGTGACAAGCGCAGGATTCTCTCCACCTTTAACATATAGCGCTATGTTTAAGCCCCACTGGAGATCCTATCTGTATATGTGTGTCGCCTTGTGATTGCCTCTGAGGAGTAACAAGGAGACTTAGCTCATTAAAAATGAATGTATAGGGGGATCGATGGATACAACAATAGAATACATTTAGTGTGGACCCTGCAGTGACATCAGGGACATCTCAGTCAACAGCGATATGATGAACTCATTAAAATGATTGAAGTTGGTCTTCAAAAAATGCAGTTCAAATCCCAGGACAGCTGGCTAACATGAATCACAGCCAAGATACTGAAGTCATGACCTTAATTCTTTCATTTAACTGTGATGCTCTTTGAAAATGACAATGACAACCAAGAGCACCAGGTACAGCACCCAACCCTCAGCTATATTTCATGAACCAACCGGGCTTTTATTTCAATCTATTGCATTCATTTTTGTGAAGTATCGGTAAAGATCCCCTCAGGTTTCTGTAGAATGTTTTTGTGCAGTCGGAGACTATATGGGAAACTATGTGTGTAAGGTGAGGTAAAGTTAATAAGGTGTAATCCATTTCTACATTATCTTTTTCAGAGTGTGCATTAAAGAAAGGCAGACACACACACAAAGCATCACACAACAAGCTCAGTGTGTAAAAACAGGCTTTCAGATGTCGAATTAAAAACATTCCACAATACTTACTAAATCAAATCACTAACATCATTAGAATTAATCCTCTATGGACCTTTAATAGCTCTGTACCAAATGTCATAGCAATCTATGAAATAGATATTCCGCTCTGAATCACAAACGTCAACCTCGTGGTGGCACTAGAGGAAAAATTACGGGATAACCAGAATCAGCAGGATTCCTGGGGACCATGAATGTCATGGCAATCCATCTAATATTTGTTGAGATATTTCAGTCTGGAACAAAGTGGTGGACTGACTATTGGCCGTCCCTAGGCAGCAGCAAACAGAACAATTTTACGCTTTGATTTAAAAGAACTGTGGGTTGGAGCAGACCTCAGGTTTACTGATATGTGGATGGATGCTACTGAAAACTGAATGATGCCTCTCCAGACTCTGGGGACAGAAAGCAAACCTGCCCCAGACAATCTGAGAGGTCTGGATGATTCACAACATAGCTGCAGATCAGACATGTATTTTGACCAAATCGCCCAGTGCTTTAAGAAAATCTATAGCAGTATTTTAAAATCAAAGGTTTTGACAAGAAGCCAGTGCAAAGATTTGAGAACCAGAGCCATGTGCTGTCTTGTGCAGCACACGCATGGCTCTGGTTCTGCAGCATTTTAGAGAGAGCTTTGGACCGTTTACGAGGCTACAGAGTGTGCTTTTGCATTTGTTTGTAGTTTTTAACGACTGCATGAATACTTTATTAATAAATTACGGTAGAATGAACAGCCATACATATTTGTTGAGATTGTCAGACTTATAACAATATAGATAACAAATATCCATGACATGTCATGCACAAATGGCCCGACTTTGCCAGGAGTACATTTGGCTGATTTCATTATATATTGAAATGCTGAAAAATGATGGCATATGAAGAAAACAAAAAATCTTATTTAGCTGTTGTACCTGAACACACAACTGTGCTAAAGTCCCAGAGGGTAGGAAGACTTTTCTGAAAGATGATTGAGCCTTGTCTGACAACACAATGTGGTTTAACTCACAGTTTGGTGAAAAATACCCCAGAATTCATTTTTGTCTACTTTAAAAATAATCTCATGTCCAGTTTTTTTTATCCTCAATCAAAAAGCAGTTATTCAACACTGTGGACAATTCAGCTGCATCAACAATTGCTTTGTGAATAATGAAAACCTCCAGAATATTGATATTGAACAGTTTCACACTTGGTTTAACAATCCTTTCAACAAAAGAAAAAAATCCTTAAACCTATCCTCTCATTTCCTCTTGAGTGTATGCAACACTGTGGTGCCAACATTGAATTGTATCTGGGGATCTAAACTGTCAGCTGTGGCCAAAGTTAAGTGAAGTTGCAACTCAGAAGACTATTCGCTGCATTCTGCACTGATGGTCCTATCCTCTATCCTAAAAAAGTAAGTGACTCTCTGCTTCCATCTATAATGTAGCATAGAGGCAACAGCAGGACAAAAGTCTCAATTTGATTGACCTGCTAGCACCGCCTCTCCACCAGTGGAGCTCTTGTACACTCCTGGAGGGGAGAACAACAACTTATCTCAAAATGAATCACATTTAGTGTTTGCAACCAAATATCAGATCAGAATCCATCTTCCACACAGAGAGTAATCATGGTTTTTAGAAATGCAAATGGCCCGTCGGTCCAGACCAAAGTATTTCAAGAATTATTGGGTTATGGCATTTTGTACAGACATTCATGGGCTCCAGAGGATGCATCCTGAAGAATTTGTCATCCCTTAACTTTTACTGTCAAACTTTTTAAGGTCAAATTTTCACTTTGTAGTAAAGTATCTCAAAATCTATGAGAGGAGTTGGCACAAAATGCGTAGGGACATTCATGGTCCTCAGAGGATGAATTATGCTAACTTTGTTGATCCCCTGACATTTCCTCCAGCACCAACATTGCTGTGGACATTTGGATTGTCTGGAAATTTGGTGGAGACATACAAGTCTCCCTCGGGATGAATTACAACAATATTGGTATATCCTTAACTTATCATCCAGCACATCATGTCAAAATGTGTCTAATTCTTTGTTTTATGACTAAATACCTACAGAGTTAATGATAGTCCCATCAGCCCCTGCTTTACTTTCAGGTTTGTGCTTATTAGCAGATGTTAGCATGCTTACACACTAAACTAATATGAACCTGGAAAACATTATACCTGCTAAACATCAACCTGTAAGCATCGTCATTGCATGCTCAGATTGCCACTTAGCTAAAAGAACTGCTGTGCCGAGGTAGCCTCACAGAGCTGCTAGCATGATAGTCTCTTAATCTTCTTAAACAAAAAACATGAAAGAGAGAAAATGTAACAAACATAAAGTCAGCTTTAACAGACTTAATATTTCTTAAACCTTTTCCTCACTTGACACACAACAATGGAAAATGTTGCCATAAGTACCAGGCTGATGAGGGGCAACAAAACAGCATTAAATTAAGGTTAGACAAGCCATTTATGTCCGTGCCCCCCCCTTCACTAAACGCAACCCTGAGCTAAATGGTTCTGCTACAGTAACATAATGTCTTCTGGCAAAGTGAAAACCCTCAAGTATTCAATGATAATAATATCAAGAGCCACCCGGGGATCAAGTTCAGGTGCAAGTTGTACATGTGCTGCCGCCACACATTATAGCTGAATAATCTGATCACTCTCCTCGTGGATCTTGGAGAGAAAATAACAAGAAGACAAATGCGCTCCCGTTTTCTATCTAATTGCCTCTGCAGGAACACCTAATCTAAGAAGGATACGTATTTATTCAAAACTATGGTGTTGGTGGTTCAATGTGCTGCAAACAAGTTTAAAATATTCCTTTTCCTTCAGCTGTAACGTCGAAAAACAGTTTTTGATCTTCCAGATATGAATCCAAATGACCAGGTGTGTTATGTGAAAAACTCAGCGTGGTATTTCAGATCACAAATACATTTGTTCCTTTGAAAAAGCCCAGGAAGATCAAACAAATAATTGGGCATTCTGGGGACAATAAAAAGGTAACAAATTGCGCTGTCTGCATGTGAGGAAATCTGCTTCACACATCCTAACATTAAATTACTCCTCGACATTGTTTTACATTACAAAGTTCTTGTATCACTCTTACTCATATGGCATATCAAAGTATTACAGCCCTCAGAGGAGTGATCATCCACACCATCATCTCAATCATTAAAAGTCAGGGAAAGTAACTTTTAATGACATGTTCCCTTGTTATTCTACTAGAAATAACTAGA
The DNA here is from genome assembly GCF_004355925.1 of Anarrhichthys ocellatus. NCBI lineage: Eukaryota > Metazoa > Chordata > Actinopteri > Perciformes > Anarhichadidae > Anarrhichthys > Anarrhichthys ocellatus. The sequence continues at coordinate 7,447,168 of NW_022280033.1, read as the reverse complement.
AAATAATTGTGTTTTAAAGTCCAATGTTAGAAACCATTCACTGACCTAGAAACTATAGAAAGTTTCTCAGCATGTGTTAAATATTTATCTCAAACCGGCTCTCTTATTACTTACCCTTACAGGGTCATGTCTTTGCCTCTTAGTTATAATGCTCGACCAAATATCTCAGAATGTACAGATGGACATGATATTCTCTGGGCGGGTAGGCCTTGAGCCAGAGAACCATTGATTACATTTTGGTAGTGCTCCAGATCTGGAATTTCCACCATCAGACAGTTATTGTTTTTAATCCATAACTATGAATTTACAACAGATAGAGGCTTGATTACAAATGCTGAGGGTATGTCTGCAGGGTTTAGGAATCAATTTAAGGTACAAATGACACAACAGGGATGATGTCATTGTGAAGCTGTTGTGCGGGCAAGTTTTGGCGGAGCTTTGCGGTCTTAAAGCCCTTCTCAGTTTGATACTATTAAGCCTGATGCCTCTATGAGTCTGGGCTTCGGCCAGGTTTAGAGAACTGCAGGACAAGAAAATCATGATCACAGGGCGGGATGTGCTTTTAATGTTTCTCATTTTAATGAAGTTTGCTTTCCATTCTTTACCCCTGCCTCCTGATTCTTTGCAGGAGTAGTAATTGCCTTACAGGGATTCTGGGGCAGCGCAGTAGCGAGACACTGCATTAGATATCCATCTATGCCTCTGTTCCTGGGGTAATTAAGGTTTGATGTCACCTCAGGAGATATTGTGGCTCCTCAAACTAGCCGGCTTTAGCAATCTGCGTCGCAGTGTAGGGGGTAATTCAACGACAGACTAAGCCAGAGCGCTAGAGTTAGGAAAAGTGCCTCATGTCCTCCTGAGTGAACCTGTCTGAGTTCATTGGTATTGTTTGGGATGACAGAGGCATAATTGTTGAAAGACAGGGGCTATTTTTGTCTTTATTATGGTGCTGCAGAAGGAAATTACACTGTATCTGCAACAGCCATTAGGCTAGGGTCATTTTAGAAGTGAGTCCTCTACCATTCAAATATTAATGCTATATAGCCGTCTGTTGTCAATCTAATTACTTGGAGCACACAGCTAATGAATGCCATTAAAGAAGTGAATAGCATTTGTTTCCCATTTTTTCCAGATATGTTGAGACTAAACATTATATGCATGGTAAAAATTATAGAAAATGAAGGCTTAGAATTATCCTTTCAGTTATGATATCGCAATAAAGCATGAAATCTATATAATGAAGGCAGCCGTATATCCCAGTTGGCTCCATCACAACCACAACAACAGTTAATTGCTTCGTGCCTGAGACGGCCTCTTCAACTACTTTGGAATATGGTCTGACAGCACCCTGTCCTTCCAACATAAAGTGAAACCACAGTTGGGGCTTTGCCTTTTAGATCAGAGCCGTTCTTCTCTTTCTCTGTGGCGAGTGGGGCAGGCACTGAGCTCTGGTTAGGGGGTGCAGGGAGCCAAGAGTGGTCCAACCAGTCAATGCGGGGAGTCTGATTACCATTTTCTTCCTATCTGTGTGTTTCTATGACCAAAGCAAACGTCTTGGTGAGTGCTTGAATGACAAGAGCACAACACAAGAATGGCAAGCTGCAAAGACTCTTGAATACAAAGACCATAGCCCTGTAGCCCCAAGGGAGGAGCTGTGATCTATTTACAAAACTGTTGGGCTCTGTGATAAGTAACAGCAACAGAGTCAAACACTGGTGGTGCATGCTGGTGTTGTTGCCGACATGAAAGCAGCTCAAGAAAGAACCAGAACTCATCTACAGCGTGTCTTCCTGACAAGATCTGTCTCAGACTATCTCTGCCACTGCAAATCACCCTTCCACTGTTAGATGAGGGTGATGCGCTACACATATCAGCCTTTCAAAGGTGTGTGTGTGTGATTGGTTACATGTTTTAAGGTGATGCTTAGGTTTGATGCCGGTGCTTCTGACAAGTCACAGTCACGAGTACAAATCCTCTGTAAAATATCTGCAGAAAAAACTCTTAACTTGTGCTGCTGTTTAGCTCCATAGCCCGTCTCAGCTTTTTGTCCTTGATGAATACCTCATTGAAACACAGACAAAACATTCTAGTGTCTTCTCAAGAGGGCAAAATATGCTTTTTTAGTCATTGCTTTGTAGAATTCAGATCTGAGAATTAGACCCACATCTTAAGCGAAAATGTAATTGATCCAATCTCAATATCTCCTTGACAAGTTTTGCTCATTGGTTTTTCATTCATGCTTTCCAAAGTCTTTGGTGGAGCTTATTTACCAGTCTATGTCAGATGAAACAGAGCTATTTTTGGCGTTTTTGTCACATCTGTTACATCAACATACCTGACATGTTCCCTCATATGCTCCATGATGTTCGGCTGTAGCCAATTTTTGTGATCATGTCACCACTTTCCTCTGTGCCCTGAAGAAGATCCTTTATATATAGAAGCCATGTTTATGCTTAAATACTCATGAATCTGATATTCAGTTAAAGGTTGCTGATTTTGAACTAGCTATGAAAACATTTCTTTCAAATTTTGCTGAAAAATATAGTTGAAGGATTGACTTCTTTGACCTTTAATATGTATGATTTATTGTATATATCTTTAAATAAATTTAACAATCTCATAGATTCTTGTCATATTTTAATATAAACCATTGCTAGTGATGTTGTGCCATGTTTTTGTATTCTTAAACTAATTCAAGTATGTTAATTACACAAAATGTAGTTATTGAAATAACTAAAAATTTAAAAAGGACACACTAGCATTTGTAGTTCGACTCCCCAGCATGTCAACAACACAAAGTATCTGACTAACTGTCCTCACAGAAACAAACTAAAGTATGTTTTGCCCAAATCTGAAGCACGAAACCTCACAGCCCAAAGCTACCAACCATCCACGGAGTGACGTTCCCTGCCTCCGCTGCCCCAAGCTTCTGATTTTCTTGATTTTCCAGATAGCTGGTTCAGCCTGTCCAAAAACCAAATGAGAGAGCGAGCACTAGAGTGTTTGTGACAGGAGGAGACACACGAGGAGAGGTGACATATTTTACTGTCATTATGTTTGCAGAGTCCTCACTAGATGGCAGTGTAGTGTAGGAATATAGTTTGACAAGTTTTACCAGAGATGGCATCATTTTAGAAACTTTCTGTGTGTGTGTGTGTGTGTGTGTGTGTGTGTGTGTGTGTGTGTGTGTGTGTGTGCGTGCGCATAGGTATAACAAAATGCAAAACTGCTCAAAGTTATAGCGGTATGGAGGAAGTGTCTGAGTCTCACCATTTGGATGTTTATTTTAATAACTTGTCTTCATCTGACTGTGACCTTTGACCTCCCTGGGTGCACTCTTTGGCTGGGGCCATTCTGTGGGTGTGGTTCAGTGGTTGCTCAGGAAATGAATGTTTTATCAGCCTGTGCAAAGACAACAACAACAGCGTAGTGGAGGAAAAGAGAAAGGTCTATATTTGACTCATCAGCTGCTGCCAACTTAAATAAAATCATCAGAGGACAGTTTCCTGTTGGCTTCTCTTCCAAAACATCTGGATTTTTATTAGATGGATAAAATCTATGTTTATCAAGAACATAAATATTATAGGTGTTATATTATAGGTTTCACAGCAGAGTCTTGTTGAGCCGGAATCTGCACAATGAGCTAACACATTTCAGTCTCTGGTGTTTCTTGATGTAGTTTTTAGGCGCTCTTATTATTTTGATAAGACAAACAGCACCCAGACCCACCTATCATGGGCATGCATCCCACATACACTGCCTGATGTATTCGGGAGGTGCAGTAAAGAGGGAAAGCAGCACATCCTACTCACTCACTGTTAGAGAGTATGTGGGAGGAGGTGATAGCGGGCAAGCATTCACTGTGTGCAATGTCCTCCTCGACGGCGAAATTTAGAAACATGAAGCACGCTCAATATGCAGAGGAAAAATATGCCTGGCAGGAAATTGCTGCAGTTTTCCTCCATTTATGGTTGGATACAGATTTACTCGTAACCCCTGCTTAATAAAGTATTCCCTTTTTTTTTTTTTTTTATCTAGTTGAATTGCTTTAAATCGTGTGATTTAGGGAAAATACACTACTACAAAAAAGGATCAAGCATACATAATAAATGTCGGGGGTGAAGGCTTGTCCCTCCCATTTCTTCAGTTGAGTCCAGTCGAATCTCAAAGTTTGGTCTCCAGAACCTCCTCTGACAAGTTACCCTGCTTTCCTGTGAGAATAGGCAGCCGCCGTCACAGAGGAGCCGAGGGAGTTCAGGAGATCAGAGGCAAAGCAGCAGTTGCCTCTCTTGTGGGAAACCAGATGACCCTCTTCAAAGTGATAATGTAAACAGCTAGCAACTGCTGGAACCGTGGGAGTTTGAAGTAAAACCCGAGGAATTCTCCTGCAGGATAATTTTAAAAACGAACAACACCGTAAGTTGTATTCTTTTTTTTAATCTTTTTATCTTATTGAAACAGCTGTTTGCTGGAGCTAAGAACAAAGCACATAAATTGTGTAGCATTGTGCAATTGTGTGATCTGTGGGGTTTGAAGCTCTGGGAAGGTAAGAGGTTATTTTCAATGCGCTGTTAGCAGATAAAGGGCACTTTACATAATACAGGTTTTTGTGAGACAATTTCCGAAATATCAAGATATGGTGTATATGTATATTTCTGTGCATTGCCTTTTTTTTTTGCATTAAGAATTGCTTACGTCTATTTTTACAGCATTCTCAAGATCAAACATTGTGGTAGATCTTCATTGCTAAACTAGCCTGTCTTGCAGCTGCACTAACTCCAGCTGCAGAGGCTTTAAACAGCTGCTTTCACTTAATGGCACCCCTAGTAACATGAACAAGCATTTGTTGACTTTAGATGTGGGGCTCGGGCAGAAACAGGATTTCATAATACGTGTGCCTGGTGATGTGAGTTATAGACAGCCGTAAAACGGAAAAGGCAGGTCGTGACCCAGACCGTTTCACCCGTGCAATGGATTGTTCCTGTTTTAAATTTTATGAATTTTACGTTAGATTAAGTTTTATGATGTCATCAGCTTGTCGCTCAGTGACTTTTATAATAAATGGAATTCTTTTACTGCACTCAATTTGGATACTTTTTAGTTCGCAGTAAATTACAGGTTTTTGCATAATGTTAGAGGTTTACAGGAATTTTATGGCATTACTAAATTGAAAACACTTCCTTTTTCCAAGGGTGTTGGTTACAAGGTGACACATATGAGGGATCTGTTAGCTCGACCACCACCTCAGCCTTGAGTAAAAGTGAACCGCACACTAACCCACTAGATCTCCAACATGGATGCCATCCAAAGACAACCACTGTAGGGACTACAGCCAGCTCCTCCACTTAGGTAAACAGTCTATTTCCACACCACTGCAGTATGTGTGTGTGTGTGTGTGTGTGTGTGTGTGTGTGTGTGTGTGTGTGTGTGTGTGTGTGTGTATGTATGTCTACATGCATGTGTGTCCCAATGCGGTTCTACACCCAAAATCTGCGAAGGCACCGATCCAACTGTAACAATGTAAATTGTTTCAGGTTCAAAGTGTGCTCTGTTGTTGCCACCCACCCTGCTGTGGGAGTGTAGCAGGGCCATTTTTAGCAAGTCGGGATATATTCTGTGTGAAGTTTTCAAAACAATGGCATTGTACATTGGAGTACAAGTTCCCTTTTCTCTCCAACCACCCCAAGGTCAATGCAAAAGCAAGTTTGACTGAATGTAAATGTGTATTTTAACGTACAGCATTCCTGGAAAACTACAGTAGGACAAGCAGCTACGCCCTCTTTGCTCAGTAACAACAGTAAATAATGCTCTGATAAGTCATTTAAATTGTCCAAATGTCCATCAAGTTAGACAGTGCCTCACAAATGATAAACACCAAGTGAGCCACATGAACAGAATGATATCAACTTACTTATACTGTCTGCATAACTCGGTCAAAAACATGTACTCTCTGTGAGAATTTAGGGTTTTACAGGTATGTAACATGTGGTCTACAACTCTTTGTGGTCCATGATCACATTCAGGTTTTTAAAGGCAAACTATGTGCAGCTGTGTTGGGTAGACTACTGGTCAAATTATAGCTAATTATTTAGAAACAAATTTAAGCCTCACAGATTACTGTGCTGCCATATGGCTCCAAACAATCTCACTCTCAGGGCAGCGGGTCAGGTTGAGTTGATAAAAAAGGTGCCTAGCAGTGGCCAGAGTGTAATTACCAGAAATGGTTATCGGAGAGGGGGCTGGCAAAACTCTGAAAGGGTTGTGGCCAATATTTGTGGCCAGATGTCTGTAGTTGGAAAGGAAACAGTTGCGATTTCAATCTTGTAGGTAATCAATACAGAATGGCTGTAATTAATGAGGGAATACAATGACCCTTTCCTTCGTGCTTTAATCACAAGGAAGAACAATCAGTCAAAGGAGGCAGAGAATAACTAGAGTTATTCTCTGCTTCTCCTCATTGTATTTCCATGAACTGGTGGAGTTCTATTTTCTATTTCCATGCATTTTTCAGAGAACAGCCTCTTGTCTGTAAAAGTGGACGTTATCTGGCAGAGATTCGCTCTCCTCCTCACGTCAGCCTCAGACAAGAGACAGAATAAGCATCGGTTACCACGGCAACAGTGCTGGGAAAAAGCCGAAGACAAAGTTGTCATTTTTTTTTTTTTTTCCTCCCTCCACATCAATCATGATAAAAATGTACATCTGTTGCTCTGCATGTTTGCAGTACTTTCTGAGTGGTTCCCATTGTCTGTTCATTCATCGTTCCCAATAACAAAGATCCACTGAAAACTCCGCTCTGTATTATTCTTCTCATGCAGTACTTTGGTGACATTTGCGGTATACCTGAGACTGAGAGTACCGGCTGAATTTAGACTTTCATCCGGCAGCTTGAAGACAACATTCTGCAGATTCCAGAGAAAGAGAGAAACTGTTTCTTTTTCCTTCCACAGAATCTTACAGCTGAAAAATAGGTGATATAATCTAACGAATTAATTCAGTCATAATATCCAACGAACCAAACACTATCACCCAAAGCCGGCTTTGTTGTGGTCCGGTACTTATACTGCGTTGTAATGCGTTTAAATTATTATTAACGACTTCAGTCCAGAAGAGATATCAAAAAATTGTGGGGGAAAATGAGACATGGAAAATTATGAATGCTGTTGTTTGTTGTTTTTTTTGCTTAGAGCTTGCAATATTTTAACCGAACAATAATCATGGGATAGCTAGTAGATTAGAGAAAGAAGAGAAAGAAAGAAAATGTAAAACATTTAAAGGTAAACTTCATCAATTCGATGACGAAACATGTCACGAGGAGTACTACTCAACCTGTGAAACAGTTGTACAACGTCTATGTTAATGAGCTTTTTTCAAATTTGAGAACATGACCTCCATGTTGTCATCAGCTTGGACTTAGAGGCAACAAATGTTTAACAATTTACAAAGTCTGTTTTATAAGTTGGGGTGTGACAGACATGCCCTGTTAACAGGCAGCGAGGGTTCTAATGAAAGAATGAAACACACTATTAAGTTGCATCATGGGAAGTATAGGGACTAGGGACTAAAAGTCAAGATATCTGCAGCTCAAATGGATCCCTTTTCTCTTTCACTCACAAGTCCTCAAACTTTAGAGAGGTTCACTATTCACTGTAATAAAATGTATATCTAATAGCACAATTCATGTTTTTGAACATCAGTTTTATTAAATAGGTAAATCGTCAATTGCTTTTAATGGTCCTGTTATCCACTGATCATTAATTTCGGAATATTCTACCTTTTACATTTCATGCACTCCCACACATTATTAATAGCCTATGTCACTCTACCAATTTGTAATGTTGACAAGAGTGGAGCTGGTACTGTGAGCCTTCAGTGGCCTCCTCTACATTCTCCCTATCTTTACTTAACAGTCTGTATCATGTAAGATCCGTCAGCTTATTCCAGTTCAGAGAAACCGAATACAGCACCAGCCAGCGCCGTCATAAACCCAAACCCATGAGCAGCAGAGACGAGAGCAAACGACAGGAGGGAGAATCTGCGGGTCAAAAGGTGGCTTCATGCATCCCTGCGTTTTCAGTCCAGCATGCTCTGCCTGCCACAGTGCCAGACTTTCTTAAGCTCAACCAAAGTTCAACCACAACACGGTGCTGATCATTAGTCTCTACTGATGTCTCTCTCTCACATGTTTAACCGTGGATTCAGGCAGCATTTGCGTGTCTGCATGTGGAGGTTATTTCCAGTAGAGTAGCAGGTTTGTGACAAGACAAAGGTGTGCTTTTGTCTGCGGACATCATTATCCTCAGCAGTAATCTGTATGAATGAGACGTCGACTAATAACACCTGACATTTGGTCAATGCGTCCAAGATAGACTGCCCTCGCTGAAAAGTTCAAATAGTCAGCAAGAATGCGGGGGCTGGCGGGTGGGAGGATGTTGAGTGTGTGTTTAGTGTGTGTGTGTGTGTGTGTGTGTGTGGAGACATTTAAGCTTGTACGTGGTTTCGGTGGGAGCTCTGCCAGAAACAGGGAGGCAGGGTTTCAGGGTTTGAGGGTTCACACAGCTCTGGAGTCAGGAAGTTCTGCTTTTCATTACATCAACCCATATGTCCACATTACTGCTCCGCCTCCCAGACTCCACTCTATGTCCTGGCACTGTTATGTCAGTCAGACTCTCTCTTGCTCCTAAAATCTAGATATTTGTGTGTCTGATCGTGTGTGATTAAAGGGCTAATAACTCTGGCAGGGGGGCAGGGGGCTGAGAAAACGAGAGATTCCAGAGTTGCATTCACTTAATATTTGAATATTGCTACAATACTCTCTAAAGAGAGACCGGCTGCAGCACGGCAGAGAAGAGTTGAGAGGTGGTGAGAAGTGAGGAGGGATCCTTTCTCAGCAGGATAAAGCTGCACAGCTTCACATTCGCTTTAATCTTGATCTTATATACCGTTTACAGTTAGAGGGCCAATTTATTTGCTTGAAGAAAAGCAGCGTGCAAGTATTTCCTGAGGCTCCATTAGCTGGTGTTATTATCGCTATATTATCATGAGATGATCTTATGTGCTATTTGACTCCCAAGAACACAAAGCCAGCACATTAAGTGACGATCATTTTGCTGTTAGAAGTGACCGAGTGGTGGACAAATATGTCTGATATAATTCAGTGTGTTGCACATGACTTATTACTTAGAATCATAATGTATTCATGTATTTGGCACATCAAAGTGAGCAGGGTACACTGTGTTTGTGGACTCAAGTCTAAAGTGAATAAAAGAAATCAGAAATATGATTGTGTTTCCTCCGAGAGAGAACATCTGTGTTTCATTGCTTTCTTAAAAACCAACTTCCTATATTTTTGGAAATCTTTTTTTCTGGTGGAGGCCCTCGCTTTTAGAGGGAAGCACTTGTTGTGGCTTTGAAGTGCTCTGTTTTGTTTTTGGCTGGGCCATGTAGCTTTGATGCAAACCTCCACTGAGGGGCTGTGGTAAACACACAGGAGCCTCAGTTATTTATGACATGAGGTGGTAGAAGTTAATGAATCACACACACACACAACAAAGACCGAAAGGGAAAATAAATCACCAACTCTGGCGGAAACTGTAGCAATGTATTACAAGTTCCTTTGTGGGATATTAGGGATACCAGAGAAACACGGTCGCGAAACTACACGCGCGTACGGGCGAGCTGCAGTGTTGTTGTAAAGAGCCTAAAAAGCTGTAGGCTGATCCTGAGTGGCCATTCCTTTGTCCCGCTGCATACATAAGGCCCGGTGGTGGGTGGATAAGTGAAGTCACATGGTCACTTTTCCTTTTTTCCCACACAAACACACCCACATCCTCCTCCATGCAGCCACTCTTCTTCATCTCACTACTCTCACCCGCAGCAGGCAGTGTGCTCCGTGTGCGCGTACTGTAGCGGCACCAAGTTGCGCTCTTTTCCCCACTATGTCTCCGAATCGGGAATAAACGTTCGTCTGATTATCCTGGAGCCTCTGTCGGGGGGAACAGGTCGACACCACATCGCCCGGAGTCACTTAATTCACCAAGTGAGCACTTTGTTTCAGGTAATTACCAACTTACAGTAACAGTTTTTCCTCCTCGTGGGTTTGTGTTCGCTTTGTTTTTTAAGGGAGCGTGCACACGTCTCAAAGTGTAGCTTCGGCTAACATGCCCCTCCTCCTCCCGCCCGGTACTTTTCGTAGTGCAAATGGTTTAAAGTTGTAATTTGACGCCATGCACCGGGTGTTCTGGATAACAGGCTACTGCAAGACCGTCGGTGGAAGTTTGCATTTGGTTTGGTGGAGTTGAAACGAGTTCATTTTGGAGGCCCTGGTGTAATGTAGTCCTGGCAGCGGTCGCCTGTATCCATCCACCCCCACGTCCAGGTACCAAAGGTGCTAACTGCTATTCAAACTGGCTAATTCACACGAGGCCTACCTTTGTTTACTGTTGCTTTATAGCTGCTGGAGGACCGGTAGAAGTGGGGAGACTTCCCTCTGCTTTCATCTCACACTTTTATGACTTGGCCTCCATCTGTGTAGAGACAGTGAGCTTCTTAAGCTGCAAGACACAAAGTGAGAGAAAACTTAACCTGTGAGAACGAGAGGTGTTGTTGATGTCCACATGCATTGCTGTGTTATTGAGTTGTAATTACTATTGTGAAAAATACATGCAGCTGCAGTGACTATAACTCTTTTTTTTTTTTTTTTGCACATCAACAGCTTTGTGCTCACAGAGCAGCATCAATCATAAGAGAACGTCCTCCTCGCTTTTGTCCCTATCCTTGTAATTACATGAGTCACCACAGAAACCATACAGCATCTTTTCCCTGGTGAAACAACAACCCGTTGCCTTGACAGCCCGAATGTGAAGCAAGCCGTGATGTTTCATCTTTTTTGTTACAGATCCCAGAGGACGAGTAGGAGGCTGCGCAGCGAAAGACATGAGCCTGGTGGAGGTGAGGCAGACGGCGGGGTCTCTCACCCTGGCCCTGTCTAACAACAACGACCCCAAGGAGCGCTACTTCGACCGCGCGAACGAGAGCGACCCCGAGTACCTGCGCGGCAAGAACATGTCGCCGGACCTGAGGCAGGACTTCAACATGATGGAGCAGAAGAAGAGGGTCACCCAGATCTTGCAGAGTCCAGTATGTAGCCCGCGGCTCCGTATAAGTGCCCTCCTACACACAAGCTCTCAGCGTGTATGAGTAATAAACAGAGACAGAGAGGCACCTTCACCCGAGACCGACTGAAATGTTATTTTTCTGTTGGCTTTATTAGTCTTGCACAATATTAAACTGCAAGATATCTGAACGAAACAAGGCCTATAAACGGGCATTGTCACTATTTTCTGACACTCGAGCAGCTCGAGCCATTAACCGGTAATCGACGTATTCATTGGTTGTTGCCTCAATCGTAGAATTCTCCTCTCACTCTGCGCCCACATACCGCAGGAGACAATATCTCACAAACAGAGCAGTGCAGTCTGGTTAGATGAAGTGCGAGGAGGAGCAAACAAACACATGCCAATGAAGTGCATGGAACTAAGACGAGCTCACACTCTGTGATTGCATAACGGGCCCAACAAGTGGAGCTCATCTCATCACCATGGGAACTATGGTTGGATGAAGCAGAATGCTGGAGCTTAGCTGCAGCACATAGGAAGAGAGGGAAAAAAAGTGCCGTTTCAAGACTCTTGAAGGCAAAAATTGATTGTACGGTTTAATGCGATCCCTCCTGCTTCTAGTCAAGTCCTTTTCACAGACACACATAAAGAGGTTTCTAGCTGTCTTTGGTGATTTGTTTACAGATTTAATAAGCGGTGCTCCCTGGCACCCTGAGGTGTTGAAGTGAGATTAGGTTGTGTTTATAGTGTTGCTAGGTTAATTGAGCCTCTCTTCTTTTGTCTACAGGTGTTTAAAGACGAGTTGGAAGGCCTGATTGAGGATCAGATGACCAAGGGCAACAACCCTACAGGTCTTCTGGCTCTGAGACAGATTGCGGACCTGGTCATGGCCAGCACCTTGGGAGGGGCCGGCCCTCTGACTTCGCCCATCAGTGAGTAGCAGTGTGTGTGTGTGTGTGTGAATGTCTCCAATCTCGTCATCTATCTCCCTTTCGGGCCTGATTGTCATTCAGCGTGTCTGCGTGTGCATTATGCAGGCTGAATGTCTTCATTGTCAGACTCCTGTGACACTGAACAACAACCCTCGAAGCAGCAGAGGAGGCAGAAAGCTGTTTACAGCATTCTTCATTGTCAGTGTTCCTATTAAGTAGCCAGCCCTCATGATCCGTCTTGGTAATGATACAGCAGTTTTTGATGTGGATTATGTTAGCCAAAACCTCTTTTGTGTCTTGTGGAGGTCACAGAGCACCCAGAACTGAAAAGATCAATTTGAAAAAGACAATCAAATCTGTCATTGTGAGGGGAAAATGTCACCGTCGGAAATGTCTATGGGGTTGCGGAGCCAGAGCCTCTCTTTAAAAATCTGAAGTGGCTGTAAAAGATATGGTCCTGTATCATTAAGTTCCCTTTTATGGTGTTCCAGCCCAAAAATACCCTTCGGTTTCTCGATGGGAATTCTGAGAAAGACCCTTTTTTAAGCTCCAGCTGTAGAGACTCCCTTGGATGTTTGTACTTTATATACTCTAGAAGAAAACCATGTAAACATCCTTCAAATTTAATGTTGTTGTTGCACCAGAAGTTGCTGATGATGTTATGTCTTGTGACAGGCATTGGGATGGTGACTCCAGTCAATGACTTGTTTGGCATTGAGTCTCCCTCCTTTGCCAAAGGGGAGAAACAGAGTCGCTGCAGGCTGGCCAGCCTCTACAGGCTTGTTGACCTCTTCAGCTGGGCTCGTTTTACAAGCTCCTACAATACTGTGAGTACAACTTCCCCTTCACGACTTCTAGCCGCTCCACTGCACATCTGCTTGTGTATGCCGCACAGGGTTTGTGTAACTTTGTGTGTGCCTCGTGTTTTCTGGCTACTGGGAGGCTTAAAAGGGGGAATACCTCTTAATTTTCAGAGCCCATATATTATTCATGGTTTGGAAAAGTCCGATTTGAGAATGTGTACAGCTCCCCAACAGCAAGAACTCAAACGGAAATATGCGATGAACACCTGCGATTTCAAGATATAAAGCTCACATTTTCCCCAAAGACAAAAGCCTAGAAAGTCAGTTTTTATCAACCCACACACTTATTTTTGGATTTTTCAGAGTGAAGAGAGCTTTCCTTTGTCGTTCAGAGTTTCCTGTACCCTTGAATCTATGAATTGGTTGTCCCTGCTCCAAGTAGCTGTTAACCCAGCTTAAATAACTTTTTAACAGTAGAGATTTGGTCTCCTGTGGCTTTGGTGCTTTTGGACCCTGACAAGAATAACTGTACGAGGGAAACACTCCTGCAGAAGCATTATACGGGTCAGAAAAACACACACATATATATATATAAATATATATAGTCTTAGATTCTCCTGCCCCATCTTAGCCAACATTGATTATACACTGTAGTATCATCGCAGACATTTCGGAATGTCTCATTTTCTTCATTTCATTGTAACCTAGATAGGTTTTGGATTTTAATAATATGTTCATTGTGCTTTAGGTGCGTGTCACTAAAGAGCAGGATCATGTTCTTATCAGTCCACGAGGTCTGTCTTTCGCTGAGGTGACGGCAGCAAATTTGGTAAGCACAATGACTGTTTTGTTGTCATATTCCCATCATGAGTGCAGACTGCTTTGCCATGGAATTTCAATGAAAAAAATCGCTTGACAATGATACCATCATGTGTTGTTATGTGTGGCTCCCTGTTTTATTCGTATGTCATGAATGCCCCCACCAGGGAGGCATGGCACATCAGTATAATACGCTGCATGCAGACACACACGCATGTAGGTGACGCAATACACATAGTAATAGGCAGAGGCAAGAGGCAGGGAAGGAGGAGACTGCTAGTGAGCAAGCATGGATGTAAATGATGCCGGTTCCCAAATATATTGAAGGGAGAAACTAAATTGCAGCTGTTTTATGAGGGAAGAAGTACAGCTTTGTTTGTTTACAAGAAAACTCCACAGGGTACCTTTAATGGTATTTCAAATTATTCCGTCTTTTTCTAAAATAATGACTTTTTTTCCTGCCATGTTTAGGTGAAAGTAAACATAGTCGGTGGGGTGGTGGACCAGGGTTCTACTGATCTGAGCATCGACCACTTTGGGTTCGCTCCTCATGCTGCCATTTACTCCATGCGCCCCGACGTGAGATGCATCGTTCACATACATACCCCCGCCACAGCTGCTGTAAGTACACTCCAGGCGATATTAAACGAGCTTCAAGGCCTACAAGCTGCTGCTAAATGCTTATTTGGCAACAGAGGGAAAGGATGAATTAAAAAGCAGCCCCCTGCTATTTATTTCAGATGCAGACACCCTGTTACGTGCTTTCACCATTTCCTTTGAAGCGAGGCTGTAAAATGCACAACACATGATGAACATCGCGGTGTAAAGTTTTATTTGTGCCTGATAGCGGGAAAAAAAAATGTGCTTATATTTATATGTTGGTGCGTTACGGTCTTACTTGCTTTTATCCCGTGTTAACAGGTGTCCTCGATGAAATGTGGAATCCTGCCCATTTCCCAGGAGGCTTTGCTTCTGGGAGACGTGAGCTGCTTTGGTTACCACGGCAGCCTGGATAATAAAGAGGAGAAGGTGGAGTTTCAGAAAGCTCTGGGCCCGAGTGCCAAGGTACTGTCAAACCAAGGGACTCCATTAGTGACAGGCTCCCTTTATCACGGGATAGAAGGCTTTCAACTCCTGGTTGGAAGTCGTGAGTTATTACGTCATACTTTATGCACAACTGGAAGGGAAGCGTGTCACACAAATCATGCGTTGTTACTCAAATTTAATCCGTTTTTTTCTTCTGCTAACTAACCGTGAACATTTTGTCTCAACCACTTATCAATTACATAAAGAGAAGAGAACATTAGAAACACCTTTTAATCAGATAGTTTAGCATTATGCGAAATGCACTTCTTTCGTTTCAATTGCTGAAAGTTAGATGATACGATGAATATGAAGCTAAAGCCAGGAGATGATTAGCTTAGCATAAAGACTGGGAGAAGCTACCAGCCTTTACAATGTGAGCGTGGCATCGATCTTCTTATTTAATAACTCCCACTAGAAAGCGAATAAGCATATTACTCATTTGCATACGTGACGGGGACAGGATATTAGAAACACCTGTCGACACCGTCTATTCAGCTCTTGGTGCTCATATTTTGACCCGAGGGTGAGAAGCTAGCTTAGTTGATTGGGAAATTAGTCATGGATTTCACAGTTCAAAATAAGCAGAAGGGCACAATGAGCAGTATTTGGTTTAAGATGATAAGATTGTATCAACACTACGGGTGCCGTGTATGTGGATAAGGGATTATTTGCTAATTAACACGCACACATTGATGTAATTAATGTGTTAGTATGTCTGGTTATGCTATAGTATTACCTCAGCTGGATTTGTTTAGCGCTTCATAGTGATTATGGTGTTTTTTAGGTGATGATCCTGAGGAACCATGGGCTGCTCGCTTTGGGAGAAACCGTAGAAGAGGCTTTTCACTACGTGTACCACTCACAGCAAGCGTGTGAAATCCAGGTATAAAAAGCTTGACACTATTATTCTTGATGCTACCTCTTCCCGGTAATGTAATATCATTTGCCATAATTTGGCCAGAGCAATTTCTGAACCTGAATGTGGCCTAGATAGACCTTTACACAGTTGTACACTAACTACATGTGTTTAAATCACTTTATTATTACTATCACCAGCATTTTTTAAACATTTTGCAAACTTTTTTCATTTCTTCTACGAATGAGTCAGACTTGGTTGCAAATAGCAAAGTAATACTGCAGTGCCTGAAATGAAAAGCTGATGTCTAACATACAGACTGTTTGAACAAAGCCAAGTCAAATATGTGATAGAGAGCGCTGTTTAGAGCCAGAACCAGGTGGAACCCTGCCGTGTTTCTGAGAAACTCCTGTTGTTTTGTCAGGGAAGCAGTCGGCTCGTTTCTCCATCATTCTGGACTGTATTTGTTTTTGACACATATTGAAAGCCCATATGTCTTATAATTACATTTCTTTTCAAATGAAAATCCTACTGTATCTGAGAAGAGAAAATACGATGTTTTGATATTGCAGAATTGAAATGAATTAATGACGGTAAACCGTGAGTAACTTGCTACAGAACAATAATATGGCTTCTTGTAACTCCTAAAGTAAAAAATGTGTACACCAGAATAATTGAGTTGCCTTTGTTCAGGTGAATGCTTTGGGGTGTTCCGGCAGCGTGGACAACCTGGTGCTCCTGGACAGAGAGAAGTTTAAACCCCTGACCCAGGGAGTGGCCGCTGCCGGGTTGGTGATGGACAACGAGGTCAAGTGGAAAGTGGGCGAGGCCGAGCTCGAGTCTCTCATGAGGATGCTGGACAACCTGGTGAGCGAACCCTGACCTGTGCCTTTTACCCATGATGCTTTGAGTTTCCTGTGCAAGGCGCTTCCTCAGGAAGTATCTGATTAGGGAACACAATGAAGCTAGATATGTTTTCGTAAAATCGAATCTGGTAAGAAATGTGTAATTGGATCAGTGTTTTATGTTTTTATGTAATTCCTTCGCAGATACTCCCGTAATACATGTTTTTCATCTGTTACCAACATGCTGTCTGCAGGTTAAAGATGTTGGTGCCGTGCAGTGCTGCCCTACTGTCAATTTAAACCCCGCTAGCCCGCCGCCACGACCACACTTCTAATGACAAGGCCCTGACATGTTCTGTGGACACAGAAAATGTCAGACTGTCTGTTTGACTGTGCGTCTCGCTAACAAGTGTGTGGCTGGAGTGGGCTGCAGCTGTGTTAGCTCTGTGTGATCGTAGCCCGCCCACATCTTTCAATCATAGCTTCCAGATGGTGAGGCATGCAGTGGGCAGTCACATAGACCACACAATCACTTGATGTAAGGACTCTAGTCGTGTATGTAATTTTGGAAGTTTGATTCGGCAATTTCTGCTAGAATTGAATATGGCGCTGGGTGCAAATGCCGGTGCTCTCGCTGCAACAGGAGGTCGCTAGTTGTTGGTGAACGGGATGATAATCTCTGTGCATGTTTAACTTAATTACCAGTGTGTCTTCCCTAATCTGCGCTACCTAATACGGTAGTTACAGATACCGAGCAGCTGCTTTCTGCTATTGTTCGTATAGGCTAATCAAGCCTATACCCCCCCCCCCAAAAAAAATGCTACCAATCACAACTCTTGAAAACTGTGCAGTGGCAGTCAACAATCCTGTGAATAAATGATGGCCTGCTCACATTGTGGCAATCAAAGCCTAAAGCAGGGATTTTTTTTTCTGTGGTGAACTTGTCATATATCGCCTGCGAGAAAAATGCCGATTTTGATTGTAGTGTTGCACTGCCAGCTTCAGACTGCACTCTGCACCCACTGCAAGCTCCCAACGGTCTTCTCGTTGTCTCGCTCGTCTTTGATGTATTGTTAACAACACGCTGCTTTAAACCAAGGTTTTATCTTTTCCCTTTGAAACTGGGCTCGGCTGCAAAAACGCAGTTTGTATATACAGCGCTGTTTAAATATTTAGAAGCATTGTGTAAGTGGATCTTGGGTGGCCTGTGCATCCTTTGAATCCTCGTATCTCTTGCATTTGATATGTCTTATTTAATGGTTGTGATCTGGAGAACACTACAACGTACTGCAAACAGTTTCCACCTCTGGAACAGGAACACTGTCCATTTAGTATTTCAGAGTAATGTTTCCTCTTTGTGTGACCTTCTAGGGATACAGAACAGGCTACTCTTATAGGAACCCCATTGTGCGTGAAAAACCCCGCTCTAAGAACGACGTGGAGATCCCCGCCACGGTGTCGGCTGTGTCAGCGGAGGACAGTGAGATGGGTCTGCGAAGCCCCTTGAAGTTTATGGCGCAGAAACAGCAAAGAGAAAGGACCCGGTGGCTCAACTCGCCCAACAGCTACTTGAGGGTCAATGTTCCTGAACATTCACCCAGCGGGGATGTCAGCCCCAGGACCAAGACCATGGTGCGTTGATTTTCATGTCAAACTGTAAAAAGGAATTTAATAATCTAGCCTTTACGGTTTTGGCCTCTGAAGGAAGTAATGAGCTGGGGAGCAGCCATTCCTTTGT
Source organism: Anarrhichthys ocellatus (assembly GCF_004355925.1). Taxonomy (NCBI): domain Eukaryota; kingdom Metazoa; phylum Chordata; class Actinopteri; order Perciformes; family Anarhichadidae; genus Anarrhichthys; species Anarrhichthys ocellatus. The sequence continues at coordinate 7,428,972 of NW_022280033.1, read as the reverse complement.
GTTAGCCTGCCCTCTTGTGGTCAATCTGAAAAATACACTACTATCGTATTCTCTTTCTCAGTGGATGAAGTCTTCAGAGCCAGGCAATAACATCGGCACACCAATAAAGATCGAGGACCCCAACCAGTTTGTCCCACTCAACACTAATCCCACAGAGGTTTTGGATAAGAGCAACAGGGTCAGTTCAAACATCACATTTCTCAATATCATAGACACACGCCCAAAGAATGAATTATTATTGTCTGCATCATTATTAGAGCGTTCTCTATGATATATGCCATAGAAATAGGTACAAAAATTGTATTCGATAAATTAATGCTGATCAATATGTTCTGGCAAGTAAGGCTGCAACTAACCATCACTTTCTTCATGGATTAATTTGCCATTTATTTCCAAATTGGTTGTTGTATGGTGATGATCAATTGAAGAACTCTTTTGTCATTTGCTGTGTTGTTGAGTGTTTGTTACAGTATGTCTGACACACAGATATTGTATGTGTAATGTCTTGACTTAATATGATTTTGTTGCTTGAATTTGTTCAGATAAAAGAACAGCACAGAGGTTACCTGATGACTGCCGGACCAAAATCTCAGTTACTCTCAGGCATTGTTGTGGACACCATTAAAGGCCCAGTGAGTATATTTACCATTTGTAAAAAAAAAAAAAAAGGCACAAAGTCACAGGTGCAGCCACACTGCATGATACAGGTTTTTAATCGCTTTAACACATTTTCTAAAACACTGCTGCAGTTTTCAAATCACTAAGCACAATCATCACGCCATTTTATACGACCACAACACTACCATTAAAAACATTTAACTCTTTAAAATAAAATCATCAGCGAGCCAACGTCAAATTCCATCAAGTAGAAAAGGAGTTTTAACACCCAAATCAATACGGATATTCCTATTATCAAGTTATCAAAGTCAAATGTTTGCACAGGGGAAAAAAATGCAGACATGGCAAGAAAATGCTTTCTTTATTGTGGAATAGTCCTGTTTCATGGTTGAGACCTTTTAACTTGTCCCCAACAACGGGTTTCAAACAACTCTTTAGTATGTAAACATAAAAGTATAACCAGTTGCCATCGTTACCCATGAGTAATTACTTCTTTTCACTGAAGAATGCATTACGTCAGGTGTCCATAACGTCTCGTTATTCTCTCCTGTCGATCAGGCTTTCATCGTTGAGGACGAGGAGCAGACTCGCTCTCTTCCCCCCAACCCCTTCAATGAGCTCACGGAGAGAGTGCTGGAGGAATACAAGAGCCTGGTAGAACGAAAGCAGCAAGGCCAAGAAGGTAGTCCAACACTTTCTCTCCTATTACACAGCCTTAAAGTGCTCTATCGCTCTCAGGAGGTGCAGAAAACCTCCACTTAATCTAATCCCACACAAGCTCATATCTGACATCATCCCATGTAAATTATGGGTGTGTGGCGTTTTGAAGTTAAACCGTAATGCTCACAGGGGTCATGAGATTGAGATGGAGAGACAAAGCTAATCTCAAAGGTTTAACAGCGCTCTCTGACTTCACCAAGCAAGGCCAAAAGAAGTAGTTCAAACTACAGTTTAGGACCGATTAGAGGCAGATTTCTGAAGAACTATGCAATCAAATTGAAGTTGTTTTTCTTTTAAATTAAGAAACACACATCATGCAGTATTGATTATGATGATTATTTGGGTGTAATGCTATTGTAGTTTGCCGTACTTCTTGCAGCCCCATGAAAGCAGTCTCACGAGCCTGTAGTCCAGTCAGAGTGCTCGGTTCCTGCCTGGAGGAAATGTTGGAACTATGTTCACTGAAATCAGGATATTCCTGCAAAAATGCCCTCAGGAGAAAAAAAAAAGGAAAATGTCAGTCCATGGTTTCACTCTTCCTCTAAGCTATGAAGTCAGCTCACAGGGATGGTGAGAGACGAGCTGCAAAGACGTCTTGTCAGACTATTCATGTCTTGGTTATGACTGCAGACGGGGAAACATTTCTACAGCTGTGTATTAGAGTAGCACCTTTATTTGTCACCCTCTAAACAATAATGTGTCCGTCTTGGAACACATCAGCTAAAAGAGATTGATAAAAGAAATGTACCAGTGTTGTTAAACCAGCATAGTATTCAATGTTTTAGTTTTTATTTGCAATAGGGCAATGCCTGAGCTTTTCTTTAGCACCATCGTGAGGTTTTGAGTGAAATGTCCGGGATTGGATTGCCATGAAATCGTCTCCATACATTCAGTGTAATCGCTTTAGCGCCATCATCAGGTTCAAAAATGTTATTTTCTGCTATTTTTTTTTTACAAGCAAATACCTGAAAAACTAAAATAATGACACTGGCATCGGTCTCAGCTGTGCTTTGTTTGGTGATAATTGGCAAACGTAAGCATGCCAACACTAAACTACGGGGAACATGTAGCATGCTGACTTCAACACGTAGCTCAAAGCGCAGCTGTACAGCCTCACAGAGCAGCTAGCGTGGCCGGAGACTCTTGCTCTTAAAAAGAATTCTGAGCGACATAAATGTGTTAATCCAATACGCCTCACTCTCATGAACACAGCGGCTTTAATGAATGACTGACCGCTGATGACTTTAATCCTTTTACAGAAGATGATGATGATGCCACTGATGCAGAGGAGATGACCACATTTGATGGCTCTACTATCTCCCTCTCCCTCTCTCCCATAATGACGCCAGCTAAACACGGTAATTAGCCAGCCAATAGCCATTGAAATTATAGTCATTTGAAATTGTCAGCAATAGCTGCTTGTTTGCGTCTGTGTTTTGGTGTAATCTGTAAAAAGCCTCGCAACGCACTTCTCATCTGCATCCTTGTTCCCCGACATGGTTTCATCTTGTGACAGACACGATACCCAATGGGAAAGACCACTTGGAAGAGACGGACGAGGATCTGAGCATTGAGGTATCCAAGCTGAGCTTGAGCACTTCAGAAACGGTGGAAATCTCTATTACGTCTAATGAGAAGACGGAGGAGGCTCAGACCAAGTCCCCCAAGAAGAAGAAGAATAAGTTCCGCACACCTTCATTCATGAAGAAAAGCAAGAAAAAGAAGGATGAGAAAGAAAAAACAGAGGCCTGAGGTCATTTACTGTAAAAAACAATTAGTGTTTTGCTATGAAAACGTCTGAATTGCCTTCTTAATTTCAGTCTTGTTGAAGGGAAATGAAATACAGAAAGTCTCCCAGGACTGGGTTGTTTTTTTAAACATTCACAGCTATTATTTCGTGTGAAAGTTTTTCCGAGACGTGCCGGCAAAAGGTAATACGAAAGTTTTTTACCCACGACAATTTGTGATCGACCGCTCCCGAAGGGCTCAGTATAATCAAATCGAATGAAAAGCGAACGCAAACATGCTTATCTGTGGTTATTACCCATATTTTAATGGGATTTAAAATGGATATCAAAACAGTTACATTCTTGTGATTTTTTCTCTCTTTTGCACAGGTTCATCGTTGAATGTATACTGAAAGCTAAGAAGATTGTCTTTATAATTCTTAAATTGAACAATCACACTAGTTGTGTGTAACAGTGGCTGAACATACTAGGACTATACAACTGTCAGCCTAATAAGAAGTACGATTTGTATCTGAACGTATTCATAGTTATACTATCTTGTAATAATATATGTTGGTTTGTATTTTAGCTATTACAATATAGTGTTTGATAGTTAAATAAATGATTTGATAGTCTTTATATACTAACTCTTATACTAAACATGCTGTGATGGATAATTCAGTAATAACTCACAACGTTTTTACATTTTTGTCAGTGGTATTGTTCCCATGGTTGCTGCTTTATTGTAATTGTGACGAGGAATTGACTGTGACCAACAGAAGGAGCCCTGCAAAGTGAGGATTCTCGCATATTGATGTTTATGAGTGACTTCTACAGAAATGACAGAAAATCTCTGCTCGTCTGGACGATGAAAGTGTCAGGCCTGAATCACAGAGAGTTGACTGATCGATGTTTTGACTAATTGTGTCAGTTGATGGCAATATGCTGTGGAGAGCTCGTCTTCATAGCCGCTGTTAGAGTTTGATATAAAGTATATTAGACATCCCAGTCAATAATGTGAATGATTTGTTTTGACCCAAAGGGAGTGAAGTCTTTGCCTTTGTAAATAGTTTTGTTTGTGTGTGAACTTCTTTTGTTACGCTAAACCAAATGTTCAACAGTGAAACATAGAAATGTGACAGTACAATCTAATAACTATATTTTATCATTGTATTACTCTTTGTAATTTGTGTGCCTAGTGCTTGTATCTCCCTGCATTGTGTACATTGCTCTTTGTGCCGCCTGGTTCTTCTCCATGGTGAAACATCACCGTCACCTTCCCTCAGAGTCAGTCCTTTGAAAATGGCCTTCTACCGATGTAATAAAAGCTCAGATATGTTTCTTTAACTGTTTTATTGCTCTCTTGCTAATTGACTAAAAAGTATGTGACGTTATCCTTCCTTATCTTATTCCCAAATACAGTTGTATAGTTTTTTTTTTTTTATGTTGTTGGATACTTTTGCATTTATTTCAGTCTGGTGTGAAACTCAAGCTAAATATCTAGACTACAACACCTCAAGTACAAAATAAAGCTTTGTAGAAAATGTACACAGCCTACCCTTTTCTTTTTTTTAAAGGCAGCGTCCCCCTAAAACAATGCACTCTGTTCAGTGATAATTGACCGTGTGAGGCTGTATAATCAGCCTTCAGCCATCATATGAATGGGTGTTGTCATGGTAATCCACTGAGAGGGGGACAAAGAGGGGATTTGGTGTCTCCAACAGGTGTTCATGTTGGGGGAGTGACAGGATCTATACCTACACCACCCCCAACACACACACACACACACACACCTCCTAGGAGATGACAAGAAGACCAGGTCAAAAGGTAGTGCATTGAATTGGACATAAAAATGAACAAATTTAGAAAATAATATTATTTTGAAGTAAGACATACTTATAAGTCTTAGACTAACAAAAAGATTGGCAGTTAATAATAATATATTGCTCTTAGTAATTACTTTTCTCTAATCATTTTCTCTTACTTTTTCTTATGTAAAATGCGTGACCGCTCCAAACTCGTCTGAACAATCCCTCTCAATGCGCGGATGGCAAAGCTTAACGCTGAGCTCTTCCGTGTTGTGACTCAGGAGAGGAAGGAGCAGGTGACACACGTCTGGCCTGCTGGAGTGTCCTTCTGCGGTGACCTCGGGGCAAAGTGCAGCTATTGTTTTAAAACAACAGGGGGGCTGCTGCTGCTGCTGCTGCACAACAATGCTTCATCCGAGACCGGCCTCTTGTGTAGACCACCTGCATGCGAGATGACGGCATCGGATCAATACATAGATCAATTCATTTTCCCTTTCGACAACATCCCAGAAGCCTTACACTCCATGCCGTGTGAGACCGGTGTGGGATGTTTGTCACATTCTTTCATAAACACACACACACACATGCCAGCGCCGTGTGAATTTGCCTCCTCTGTGACAGCCGAGCCAATGGTGTAATCCTCAGGCTTTTCAGATTACTCCAGTTGGGGGTCACATTCTACACCAACCTACAGCGGGTCAGCTTTCCACGCTGCCGCTATCAGCGTGCAGCTCGCACAGTCGGTCGCCCTGCACACGAGCCTCACAGCACTTCCTGGTCCGTGTCTGACTCTTCATCTGTCCGTTTGACACGTGGGTGGCAGCAGATACAACGATCTCTGACTGTTACATTTGCATTGGGGTTATGAAGAAGCTAGGGTAACAATAGCCTTAATCAAATGAGAGGGGGGGGGGGGGGGGGAGCATATTAGCAGAGAAAGTATTCCATAAACAGGCCTGTAATTGTTGGGATTTTATAAGACCATTGCATCTTTCCACAAATTCATCCTGTTGTTTTGCCAAGAAAGAGTGCGTCTCTGTTTCAGTGTTGAGATCAGGACCGTCTGTGTGTGTCAGGCCTTGCCAGGCAGCTGAAATAGACTCCATGGGAGGGTGTGCTCTCCCTCACAGGCGTCCGTTACAGGCCTGGCCACATCTGCAGCGGGCCAGCCATCTGCACCCATTGTCTCAGAGCCACAGCACAGCCCTGCACGCATGGCTAGCCTCGTAAAGACAGGCCCTTTCCCCTCTGTCCTCATCCGTCCCTCATGGTGCGGGGAAGAAAATGACTTCTTAATCAGTCAAAAGGTACAACAGAAGTGGAAAATCAAGCTAGACGTACATTTTTTTCAATGTTATCTTAGAAAACTATAAAGATCAGGAAAGTAAGCTTACTTTCCCTATCAGGTAAATGCTGTTGAACGGAGGCAGCCCCAGCAGATGGGCTCTGATCATCCTGACATTAACCATAATCTCACTGGTTTATTCATTTCTTATCTCTGTGTAAGTTTAGATTGCTTTAGATCTGGAGAACTATACAATACAGCTGGAGACGCTGAGGGGGGACAAGAAACGATAGGGAAAAAACAATTGGATTATCTTAAACAAATAACTTCAAACTACCTCTGAAATCATATTAATATGTGGCATTCACACCAAAGGGAAAACACCTGAACACACCACCTTAATGTACCAAAAACAGACCCCAACCCTTTCCCTGTCTCCAATATCCAGGTTTTTAAAGTCTGTTCACATGCATTCAGACCAAACTGTGAGTGTGAAAGCGAGGCAGCTCCTATAGGTCATCATTATTTGCTTCATGTCAAGTGACATAAAGCAGCTGTCGTTACAAATGAAAGCAGGCATTATGTGTGTTATTTGTTACTCTCCTGCAGTATTGATACTGCAGGATTTATTATGGTCAAGGTTGACGATGAATGCAATGTGCATGCGTTAGTGGGAGGGATTATCCACCAAGTAGGGCAAGTGGCTGAGGCTAAGGACTGCAATTCCATCGAGCCTAGTTCATTTCAGTCATCGGCTCAGTGCACAGACGGGACAAGGAGAGCGACTCCACCGCTGCCTATTTGTCAAAGCCCCCCCACCCCCCCCCCCACCCCCAAAACAAAAAAGTGAAAATGGTAAAGTACATGCGACAGCACAGCGAGCTGAAACCCGAAGAGGTTCTGTCGGAGTCTGATGCGTCCATGGACCAGCAACATTCCGGAGAATTGTCCGACTATTCTCTCAGCGACGTTTTATACTCCAAATGTTCCGCAATGGACCAAATCGGCACTTTCATGAAGACCGTGCAAGTGCTGCTCGACGCCGCAAATTACATAGAAAATATCGAGAAGAGCAACGGAAGTAAGTAAACACGGGCAGCAGGGGATATTAACACGTAATGCGCCGAGCAGACAACAATAGAGGCGAAGGCGACAAAAGACGCGCAGCGGACAGATGAGCTGGCCCGACAGCAGCCAATGATATTTCACCTGCTACTGGAAAGAAATGTACTTTAATCGACTTTACACTTCTACGATATCACCAATAGAAAGGAGGTCGGGTAATTGTCTAAATTGTTTTTTAAATTCAGAAATAAATTGCATAACCAGAGACTGATTACATTGCAATAGCCTTCAGCTAAATTATCTTCTGCTGCCATTAAAACTGTTTTTTTTTTTGCCGACCATGGAAGCCTTTCGCTGAGTAAGCACGATTAATTTATTATAAAAAAAAATATGCTTGCATTATGTGCAGATGTAGGTTATTTCATGTTGCCTAGATATTTATGATGTTTGAGACTCCCTATTTCCTATTTATATCTCAGTCGATCGCAGCTCCCTTTCTCGCATAATTTAAATATCGCATTCTCTCAGAAAACATCACATTCAAGGACCCTCGTGCGCACACGAGCAGTGATTTACAGTTTATTTCCTCTAAACATGTTCAATTCAAAGCCCACCTATCATTTGCAGAAGCAGCTGCTGCTTCCTTGTATGTGATGTTCACATGGTTTCCACATGGAACAAATTGTAAAGTTCCCATTGGTCGGCACACATGTTCCCAGAGCAAGAGTCACGGGAGACAGTCAATCACACGCGGGTTCACGCCTGACGTCGCATGTTACTGGGAAGGAGTGCTCATGGGAACTGTAGGAGTTTTTGGGCCACACGAAGAACAGTAGAAAAACGTAACGCCTGCATGTATTAATATCAGCATTTTATAAGAAGGCTTGTCTCTCGATTACACTGAAATGTATTTGTTGTAGTTGAATTCCAGGGATGTGTTGCCACTGGCCACACATTTAAATTCAGGTCAAATAAGGTCACATCCATCATGCAAATCTAAGCCCTCGTGAAGCCTTTCGCTTGCAGCATGTTGGTAGAAACTGTCTGGTATTTTGAATCCTCTTGATCTTTTTCATTACCAGAATGTGAGCATGGTTATGCTTCAACGTACCCTGCAACCCAGACTGCACACCAACAGAAACAGCGTAAATTCAAGAACAGGAAATTGGACAATATTCACAATAGGTAGGTTAATGTCGATTACAAAGGGTCTTCAAATGAGGCTAAATATAATAGCTGTGAATGTACATTTTAAATACTTCCTGATAAACAATAGTGAAATCCTTATTAGCATCGTATTATCAGCACGATTACGGCATCATTAGTTTTCACAACAATTGGATTTGTTTGTACATATAGATTGTAGAATATGTTGTATTTTGCATCATTAAGGCTTATATAACAGTCTTGTTTGTATATTTATGATTTCAACAGGTCAGCACACAATGAACTGGAAAAGAATAGGTGAGTAAAACTAAATTAAAGAGGTAATCTGCATGTTCAGTCAGTACAGACTACACTCAGGGGTATTGAGAGACATGGAAACAGGAACACAATGAAAACAGTGAAATGTTGTGACTGGGTAGTCATCTTAAATTCCCATTGCTATCTTTCTTCAATTAACTATTGTAATATATGCATAACAAGTGACGTGCAAAAGTCATACAGAAGAAGGAGAGGCAGACTTTTAACTCCTGCAGTAAATGAGCTTCAAGCTGATAAACCACAAGCTTTCTCCACTCTGCCATGTTTGCATATCTTGGTGCATACCATTTCAAAATGAGACGCACTGCAGGCCTATAAATCAGTTTATTATCATCACAGGACTTCAGAAAATGTGTTTTTTTCTTCAACAACTTGGAAACTCACCTATTGTGTGTGTTGGCAGTGTGTAATTTTGCAAGGCAAATAGAAGGGAGGTGTAATGCAGCCTCAGTGTTCCTGGATGACACGCAGACATTTCCCCAGTCAGCAAATGGGAAACGTCTGTTTCCAGACAACAGGGCTCCTTCCTGACAGAGACTCAGCAGCAGCTTGCTATGCTATGCTATGCTATGCTATGCTATGCTATGGACACAGGATAAGGCAGCCACTGCTCTGAGCAGGACACATTTATCCGAAAATGAGATGCCCGGTTAATCCTCAAAAGCAAGCCGTGTGTGTGTGAAAGTCCTGGTTTGAGAGATGCACTAAGTGATGAGGAAGAATGGCATCTTCAAGAGCAAGGCTTATTTCATACTGGGGCTATTTTATATCACAAAATGGTGGCCAATGCAGAGAGAAGAGCTGACATCACAACTTGACCTACATTTTACTACGTTATTTGAAAGGAGAGTGAGTGTCCTTTGCCAGTTCCTGCATTTTGGTCTGCATCCAGAGGCCTCGGTGGATCAGAAACAGCACAAGCTGACCTCAGCAGCTTTTCAAATCTGGGGCCAGACGGATCCATACGTAATTGCAAAAGAGTCAGATGGCGTGGCTAATTAGCCAAATGGATAAACAGATAAATCAAGTGCCTAAATATATCTGGACTGTTACATTGCTCATCTCACATGGATTAATGCTAGCCTATCAGAATTATAATTGATCAGCACCGATCAAATAGCAGTTTGCCTTAAACTGTTACAACACTAATCGAATTGGATAAAGAGGAAATATTATAATCTGACTTAAATCACAATCAGTGCAGCAGAGGACAATCATACATTAGTCTGCAAATCCATCATTGTGTCATGAATAATTGTTGTATAATGCACATTACTCTATGCATGCTTACTCTGAGGAGAAATGACCCGTCTTGATTACGTCTCCATCCCACAGACGAGCACATCTCCGCCTGTGTTTGGAGAGGTTGAAGTCCCTCATCCCTCTGGGACCAGACTGCAGTCGGCACACCACACTAGGACTGCTAAACAAGGCCAAAGCACATATCAAGGTGTGGTAGCCCCGGTAGTATTGCACCATCATGGGATTAATTCTTAATTGTGTGCTCAAAAGTAATAACGTAAAAGTATTTACATACTGTTCCCATTTGATGTACAAGGGGAGGCATCTTGCACCCATTTGATCCCTGTGAGAGTCTGAATGTGAATCCTGAGTGATGGTTTAAAAAAACCTTACCAGTCAATAGACTGATCCAGGTTTTTATTTTATTTTTAGATCTACATTGTATTTTAGTCTCTTAACTCTTCTTAAGGTACACGCTGCGGTGATACTTAACGCTCCATCCAGCGTGATCCCAGTGCAGCTCGATCCGTCTACAAATGCTGCTCAATTATTTAGCCTGACATCCACTTGAACTTTGAAATGACTTGATTAATCTTAGGAGCACCAGATCAGTCCTCGTGTTAAAGCTGCCTGCCTGAATGGGCCACTGAGTGTGGCTCAGTAGCCTCAAAGCATCCAAGACTATACTTTGGCTCCCTTGATGACTACAGTCTAAAGCCAGATACGATTCTTTTGAGGGATGATTGAGGGCTGCAATATGAAAGCAATCCTGTGGCAACAGTGTGTGGGAGTTTATTACAGGGGGGGGGGGGGGGGGGGGGGGTAATGGATAAAGTACCTACTGTATGATGTCAACTGTTGACTTTGGACTTGCCTGTTTAAAGTGCAGGATATGTGGCCCCTGAATGCTGCTGTGCTGTGTCTTTGGAACCAGAGGTTGTGAGAGTAAGAGGGCGGAGCAGCTGCTGGCAGCATGAAGAGCCACAACAGAGGCTTTTTTCTTCCACCAGCTGTAAATCTTGCTCAACAACTGGCTCGCATGTAAATGTTGCTACTTATTAATATGCCACTGTTTTTATTTACGGCACGATCAGATGTGATGATTGCTGTGAAGTGATTGGATTACAGATGTCCGTAGGGTCTCTTCGGGACTTTGGTTATTTGTTAGCTTGTTAGACATACTTAAGTAAGCGGCTTGTGTGTGTTGTTTGAAATTAACCAAAATCAAGCGTGAACAAATGAATTTAGAGCTAAGAAGGCGAAGAATGAACGTATCTGCCAAACGCAGTGCACGATGACATTTATGTTCATTTGTATACCCATGAAGCAACTCTGCCTTTTGCATCCAGTCATATTTCACTGGTATTAACCTCACACGGAGACGCCAGCTATTCCTCGAGAATCCAACCAGCAAGTTGCAGTCATTGTGTGTTGAATATTTCATTAGAGCGCACAGGGGGCGTCACATTTGACGACAAACGCATTAACATCACTTCACTGCGCGCAAGACAGGTTCACCATCGTCTCATGCCACATAGTACGTTAATCACGAGGAACATCTAGAGAGCTGCAGTCGTAACGGTGTGATTCAACGCTACGCAACTCACGTAAACACCAAATGTGGCACACACACCGATTCTCTCCATAATCTTCACATAACAGCACAATTAACTCTTTTGCATTTCCCTCTTATGTAGAAACTTGAAGAGGTGGACCGGAGGAGTCTGCACCAGCTGGAGACCTTGGAGAGGGAACAGAGGCACCTGCAGAGGCAGCTATCCCAGCTGCAGACTCATGGAGACCGGGACCGGGTCCGTACGGACAGCCAGGGCTCCCACATGGACTCTGACCACTCAGAGTCTGACAGAGGTCAGTGTCCCAATCACAGCCTTCATCGGGTTTGCCCCCATATACACTAACGCAAGCACAACATCTAACATTTGGACTTGCACGACTCAGTAAAATGAATCTGTATTCATTTGTTTTTTGTGCAGAGGAGATTGAAGTTGATGTCGAAAGCACTGCGTTCTCCCATGGAGAAATGGACAGCGTAAGCACCAGTGGTGTAAGTGACCTGGATGACATCAGCAGCCGGCAGAGCTCCGCCAGTGATGAGGGCTACTCCACATGCAGTCTAAAACTGGCCTTCTCCGCTTGAAGCACCAGCCTATATGTTTACTCCAGCTGCAGTCCTTTATGGCTCTCACCAGTACCAGCCGAAAGCTCCCATTCTCCCTTTGCAGTTTAGGTTAACTGCCTTCATGAGAAGAACCAGCCTCAATCCCACTAAACAAAATGTCTACTCCCCCCCTCCCCCCCTGAGAACCAGCCTTAAGTGTCTCCTTCCAAAAGCCAAGGGGCTCCTCTACATCAGTCTGAAACATCTTACACCACAGCCTCAAATTTAACTTCTCTGGCAATGTACAGTTTCCTCATTTTCAGAGTTGACTTAACCAATCACCTGAATGTCCCTTCACCCATTACCAGCTTGAATCAACCATACCTGCACTCAAACCTGACCCTGTAGAGAGGAACCCACGCACCAGTGTCCAACACTGAAGGGGGGACTCTACCTTTAGTCAAGTTCATCCTCTGAAACCAGCAAAAACCCTAAAAAAAACAAAACAATACCAGCTAGTAGCTCACCATTGTGAACGTTTGCTCCATTTGCCTTGTAATAACATTGCCCTTTTTCTCTGGATAATATAATCCAGATGGCACTTCTTGACAGTGTACAAGCCAGTGGCAAGGGCTACGATGTCTGCATTCCAAACTGTTTATCACACTCGTAGACCCTCTGCTTTAAGACCCTCACCCATCAGCGATCCATGTGGCGCCCCGTCTCTCGACTGAAACACAGTTGTATCCAAACAGGTGGAGCAGTCCACCCTCGTTATTCTATTGTATTTTGCATATGATTATAGTATTTATTTTTGGTATATTTAATTTAACTGTAGCTAAGTATTTGGTCATGCTTGAAAGAAAAAAAAATGTTAGATTTCTTCACAGTTTTTAAATAAATAGTTTACCACATTACTCGACATGAAATTTAACCCCGACTGAAGCATTTGCAGTGCTGAAGGTTTAAATGCATTACTTAAGGTTTTGTCTTTTACAGTGTGTGCAGATTCAGTTTCATTATGACAGTAACAAGCTATCCCGCACTAAAGCGTCTACTTTATCACAACTGTAAGGTTGGCTGAGTTCAGCATACTATTCTGTCCGTCCAACACCAAATTGCAGTTTACCATGTGCCCCGGTAGTGGCATCAATTTTAATATTCAGTAGGAAAAAATGATTGTAATCGATTTAAAAAAAAAAAAATAGCTATGGTGCATGTGTATTGAATATAGCTATCATGTTGTGATGTGCTTTGGATTGACAAGTCTTTAAAAATGTCTGTAGCATGAACATAAACACTACAGAATACCCATTTTGATTTATACTTCAATGTTTAATACTGTATCGTTTATGTATTGTAGCATAAAAAGAACGCAGTTCAAATCCTTGACACTTGGAAACTCCCCAGTAATGATTATATGTATCTTGGACACAGAATTGCACTGCTGACCTGTCAGAATCCATGAAACCAAATAAGACATTTCAATAGGACCATTCAAATGCATCTTTCTGGTCCAAGTCCTAAGGAGATCACCACCAAATTGTGTCTTAACATGGGTATATGACTCTTGCACAAAGTTCCTCGTTACAGGTCGTGCACCCCCCCCACCACCCCCAACCTGTTTGGGAATCTATAAAATGCACTATGAAAAAGACTTTTAAGGAAGTATGTCAAAGCACACCCCAGAATGTTTTCTCTTGTGCTTAATCAGCCATCCAAGGTGACTTTTCTGCAAAACATGCTGCTGGTCCCCTGCTGGTACTCCATTACAGTTCCTGAAAACTGTCCCAGGCATCTTAATAAACCTCTACCGCCCAAGCATAAGTAATGTCTTGTTTTTGGGAACACCTACCATCAATAATCTAATTTTCCACTTTGTCTTGTATTGGACTGACGTGTATCATATAAATGAATCACGTCTGTAGCTAACGCTGTTCATGAAGCCTCCTGCACTAAAGTCCAACATGTCGAACTAATAAACTCTTGAGACTTATATGACAAAGAGGGTTGTAACACAGATTCATTAATAATGCTACTAGAAGTCTTTACTGCCTCCTACAGGATGAACGCATGATGTAAAAACAGTTGAAATGAGGTGGAAGCAATAAGCTAAAAAAAAAATTGAAAACAAAACAATGTTTATTTCACTGTTATATACACATATTAAAACGTAAATTCAGCCATTTCAAATCAACACCGTTATTGACATTCAGACTCCTCCCACAATGGGTCAGTGTTTAAAAACCAACTTCAAATGTACAAACTAAATTCTGCAGGTGTGTATTTAGACTCCTCTTAGCAGGTATTTGGCCTCAGTGAAACCTGGACACAAACATCAAACTCTACGGCTTTCCTACAACACCACCGCTGCCTTTTTCTTGGATACCTGGTGACCGTGTGCCAACCCCCCCGTTTGGATTTTTTTTGCCTTTGTACCTACATAATATATAAGAAAACTACATCAATATTTCAAACAATGGCGCACGCAAGCAATTCCATTCTTTACTTGGGAAACATAAATCTTGTAGAAACACAATGGAAATGCACCGATACAGGTTGTACACAGTGGGTTATTATACACAGAGCAGAGCAGGTCATTGTGGCATTAGATGTCTGACGTTGTATTTTGACGTGTCGTGGTACTGAGTCATTGGCTTGTCTGCAATACCACATGTTCCCACTCCCACCTTTCCATTGACGCTTTCTGGAGATGCAAATATGCTCCTCTTGACCTAGACAGAAAAACAAAAACAAAAAAAAAGTCATTATTAATTGAAAACATACAGAGAATGGATTATTGAATAACTTTTACTATATACAACACACACTTATTCCACAGGAAGGATAAGCTAGTGGGTGAAATGTCTCAAAGAGACATCTACAGTAAATACCAATTGTCCACAATTGCCCCATGCATCATGGGTTATCCATCACTCTCTAATAAATTCAGGCATCGATGAAAACAATAAAAAAAAAATAAAATAAAATTAAAAAAAAAAAGTACCTGTCCTTTCTTGTTCTTCGAGTAGGCTTTGTTGTTGAACTGTTGCCACTTTGACTTTTGCTCCTCCCTCTCCGTCTCCAACTCCTTCATCCTCTGTACCTTCTTCTGGGCTTTCTTCTTCTTGTACTCTCTCTGCTCGGCTATCTGCTCTTTCCTAGAAAGACAGACAACGAAGAGAAATGTATACAAATACCGTATGATGTACAAATACAATGACAAACATGATATATTAAATATGAAAAAATAACAGTGAGTCCAACATACAGTATAACTTAGAAGAAAACTGCATTATTGGCACCATATAACCATGAACAAAATATATGTAACTATAGTCCTGTATAAACTAAACTGTTTCCGTTGAGGAACTCTATGCTAAAAGAGTTCACACTCGGTCTCATTACTTGGCGTGTGCAACGGTTTATGTGTACGCACATTAAGTGTGAGTGAGACACACAAGTTGTTTTTTGTTCATACCTTGATTTGGGCTTCCCGTCCTCGTTGGAGCGTTTCCCCTCCTCTACTGCTTTGAGGTTCTGCAGAGGAATCACTTCAGCGTTCCCGTACCCGGCGAAGGTAACGGCTGCAGTGCCGTTCTCCCGGTCTATCTCCTCAATCTCAGCCTCATACACCCTGCCAAAGAATCACGTCTGTAAGCAGGTGAGTATGAGCCAAATACTCAAGCTCTACGTAACAAGCAATGTTTCAACCAATATATAATACTAATGATGAATGAATCTGTGCATTATACAACTATTGGATATTCTTTCCGTTACAATTTACCACAGGTATATGCATTTCTCACATTTGCGACCCCTAAAGTCAAACATACAGCGGCTTGTCTTAATAACCGAAGATGAACAAACACAATGGGTGGACAGAACATCATCCATTAAACCATTTTCTTAAAATCAAAATGAAGAACTCAATAGGTAGTGCTAGTAGGCATGCAATTGCATATATTATTTTCATCAGAAGAGGCTGGTGATACTCACTGTCCGTCCTGATTCCAAACAGCCATACAGCTGTCTCCCACTTTCCAGCCATGCTTCGAGGGTACAGGGTCTGAGCCGTTGGTGCTAGAAGAACTTTCAGTGGGCTGTGAGGTCAGGAGGTCTTTCGTCAAGTCAATGACTTCCTGTAGAAAAATGCAATCAAACGGTCATGGAAAGCGTAGGCAAGTTTCCCCCTCGGTAAGAGGTGGAAATGAGTTATTTTCAGTGTTTTCGCTTCCTTAAATAAAGCACCGTGGGGCCCTTACGACACGACTCACAATTTAGGGTTAGCATTCTAGACAGATACATTGGAAAATGCTTATAATACACCATGTCAATACTAACATAAACACTTTAAAACTCTAAATACAAATGAAAAATATATTTAAAAATCACATTTGCTCGTTAATGACGACCTATATTCTTAAAATGTAAGAATATATTTCACAATACTAGAACGTTATCCTGCAAGGATGCAAAGAGAGGTCTTAAGGATTTGATTATTGAAGGATTTTTTATTGGACAAATTGTTTTAATATGTATGCTATACAAGATCAATATAAATGTATTCTACTGTGCAATATCAATATGTCATATGTGCAATATCAATATTTCATATGTGCAATATCAATATTTCATATGTGCAATAATGTGAACTCCATTTAGTCAGATGATGTCTTCTTTTAGTTTTACAGTTTATTATAAATGTGTGGGCCTCTTATTGTTGCACATTTCTTGCTGTAGGACTAATAAAGGATAATCTTATATCTTCTATAAATCCTGCATGTCATCTCTACATGTGCATACTGTACATACTCGGCCAATTGAATTATATCCATTCAGTCTTTGCACTATTTGTATTGTTTCTTACAGAACACTCGACTTTTACACAGACGTTTGTTTCTTACTTTACTGTTGGTCATTGGTGCTTTTTTATACATAATCAAATAAGATTTATACCAGCATCTATTTTCAAAACTGGGTTCAGTAGTGGTTAAAAGCAACGATTAGATGACCAGTTACTTATAAAACTAAGATATCCTTCTATACGAATCCAGCAATGACAAACACGCTTCATCACATTCACACAAACCTGTAAGTCTTTCTGGAGTTTAAGGAGGTCTTCATTTTCTTGGTCAGTAGATAAAGCGACTTCTACTTGCTGTAGCTGGGCTTTGTAGCTGCTCAACTGTTTCACCAAGTCGTCCGACATCTGTGTGTTGACAAAAAAAAGACTGTTTTCTAGTCAACTTGGCTAACGATGGGTCAACTTAGCTGTATTAGCATGTCCGAGAAGCTGAAGTTAAACATATTAAATCGTAAATTAGCAATCGTATAATCACACAGATTGCTTGTGTAGTGTATCACATGCTAAATGAGTGAAACATTGGCTAATAAAATCTAAGATTAAAGGAAAAACATGATAGACCGCTTGGTCACAACATTCACGTTAGCATACGCTAAGGTTAGCATCATCCCTCGGCCTCTTACGTCGACGGAGATTTTACGTACGATGTACTAACGTCAATGCTAGCAACAACACACAAACTGAAGGGGGTCGGTGTACATCTTACCTCAGTATAAATGCTCTTGACCGTTAAACACAGCAGGCATCCAAATCTCAAGTCGACAATTAGCCAAACCGACAGCTGAAAAGAACAACAGTGCGCGTTTCTTCCTCCCGTACACAAATATCCAATCGGAAGTCCAAGACAGACGCTCTCGCGATAACAAGCGAGATCAGATGAAGTCCAGAGTGGCTCGTTAGCGCCCCCAGCGGCACCATGGGTGCACTGTATCTCCAGTTTCCTGTTCATTTTCCTATACTGGTATGTACAAGCTATAACATGGAAGCATGATATATATTATATGTGAATATATATATATTCATATATAATATACAATCACAAGAAAAAAGGTTGGGAACCACTGCCATAGATCATGCTGCTAGGTAAATCCTTCTGCTTCTCTTTTAAAACAAAGTATGTTGTAGTGAAGCTGTGCCAAAACAAATCATACAATACTTTGTACTTTAGTATGGATGTCAGATGACAAGGGTGTAGCATAGAGATGCCTCAGAACACTAAAACTCGAACATACAACCCTTTTAATACTCCTAATGAATAAATATCATAAAGTCATTATAGTAAAACATGTGGCCTGGTGTGTCTGTCTAAATAAAATGACTTAACAATCCTAACGTAGATAACTAGCAATGCATGTCAAATCCTCAGTGTATCCTATAATCTGCACACAATAAATTAAATCTTGCTTTCAGATGTCATACTGTGCAGATTTTTGCTTAGTATTTGAGAAGAATGATTATAATTGTCTATCAAATACACAAAATGTCTCAGTTTATTCATTTTGATTTATTCTACTTTGTTATTGGTAGAGCAAATTATGCCGAGCTGAAACCTTTATTTCAGTAAATGCGCTGCTCTTAACTCTCACTGCTAGTGATTGATCTCTTTAGTAAGTTGCTCCAATCCTCTCTGTAGCTGCAGGTATTATTTCAAGCTGTTTTTTCTTTCAGGATTGAACATTTTACTCATAAAGTAGAACTGCAAAACCATAAAGAGTGTACTCATAATCCATTGTAATTTAATAAACTACAGATATTACATCTATAAATCAAAAATATTGTTAATGTCATAATCAGCCTGTGGTTTCAGTGTCTAAGAGCAACACAAAATTGCTTTTTAAATCTCCAGCAGCGGATGAACTCCGCCCATTACTGATCTCACTGAAGAGGAGTCGGCGTCACACATCCTCAGCGTCAGATCAAGCTCATATAAAACCACGTAGTCTCCACTTCAGCCACAACAGATGACACGATCTCCCTGAGCCAGCACTACCTGCAATGTAAGTCTGTTTTATGAAAGTTTTTTTACCCTAAAATGTTGTTGGATGAAGAATTATTTTTCAAAGACATGTGGAAAACTTCCTGTTTTCCCTTTATTTATTTATTTATATATCTATATCTATATATATATATAGATATAGATATAGATATATATAGATATATATATATCTATATATATTTGTCTTTTTGATATGAAAACTCATTCTTCTCTGTTGTCTATTTTCTTACCGACAAAGAGGACAGAAGCACAGATTTTCTCCTACAAAATCTTCCAGAGGGCAAAATGAAAAGACTCCGCTCTCTCCTGCTGTGTTCCTGAATGGGTGAAATTAATAGACTGCTGGCGAGCACAGCTTCCAAACCTCCTAAAAGAGCGCTGGTCGGACGCAATCATCGACACCGCAACTCACTCTGATGGGTTGTCTTAACTTCACCAGCGGAAATGAGACCTTGCCCGGCAGCCACCTTTATACCGTGCAGACCTCTGTGCCTTTAACGATCCTCGTGGGTTTCCTCATCCTGCTAACTGTGTTTGGAAATATAATGGTAGTTATCGCTGTGACCACAAGCCGAGCCTTGAGAGCACCTCAGAACTTGTTTTTAGTCTCTTTGGCATGCGCGGACATTCTGGTCGCCACCTTAGTGATGCCGTTCTCTTTAGCCAATGAACTGACGGGTTCCTGGTACTTTGGTAAAGTGTGGTGCGAGATCTACCTGGCTTTGGATGTGCTCTTCTGCACCTCATCCATCGTTCACCTGTGCGCCATCAGCCTGGACCGATACTGGTCCGTTTCTCAAGCGATCGAGTACAACCTGAGGAGGACGCCGCGCAGGATTAAATGCACAGTCTTCATAGTTTGGGTTCTGGCGGCAATCATTTCATTCCCTCCGCTCATCACGATGAAGAAGGACGAGGGTAAAGAAGACAGCCCGAAATGTAAAATCAATGAGGAGAAATGGTACATCATCTTCTCCAGCACTGCCTCTTTCTTTGCACCCTGCGTCATCATGATTATGGTGTACCTTCGAATATACCAGATTGCCAAGAACAGAACAAGAGCCCAGCCAGGTGAAAGGCAGAGAGAATGTCACAATCCAGAAGACAAGAAGTGTGGCTTAGACCCTCTGGAAAGAGAAGACGGAGAAGGGAGGGAGGCGAGAGAGGCGGGCGGTGGAGAGATCAATGGGCTAGACGTGGAGGAAGAGCCCTCCTCGTCCGATGGGAATGAAACCGTCCTTTGTTCCCTGAAGAAGAAGAGGGCTTTACGAACAACCAAAGTGGCTCAGGAGGAGCCCGGAGAAACCTCTCCACAGCCCTGTGTGAGAGTGAGCAAGTGGAGAGGAAGGCAGTACAGAGAGAGGCGCTTCACATTTGTTCTGGCTGTGGTCATGGGAGTGTTTGTTCTTTGCTGGTTCCCCTTTTTCTTCACATACACGCTCACCGCTGTGTGTGACATCTGCTGCGTCCCGGAGACATTGTTCAAAATGTTCTTCTGGTTCGGTTACTGCAATAGCTCCCTAAATCCTGTGATATACACGATATTCAATAACGACTTCAGGAGGTCTTTTAAAAAGATCCTTTGTAAAAGGGACAGAAGAGGTTTATGAATAAGATTTGAATGTATACATTTCAAAAACAGCATTTTGCCCATCTCTATTAAGGCTCCTATCAACAGTGTAAATATAACATTGAAAAGGTATTTATAGAAGATTTGAAAAATGTGACATGTAGCATGTTTTGCTTTAGTGTTTTAACATTTAGTGTGCTTCCACATCAGTACATGTTTGTAACATTAAATCATGCAACAGCGATTTAATGTGCAGTTTGTTTTACAGCCAGTATTACACTGTGACAACCTGTGAGTTTACATTGCACATTTGTGACAACATGGATGACACATTTTCTACACGTATGTATTTGTAACAGCACTTAAATGTATCAGTCAACTACCAGATATCATCTCTCATGATTTGGGTACTCATCGTATTAAACTTTAATGATTTAGACATAAAACTAAAGTTTACTGTGAAACTGTGAGTGAAAATAATAATGTTTGTAACATAGAGGCAGACTACTGGTGCTCATATCACTACTATCTAACTTCATTCATTGTAGTGCAATAAATATCACACTGCAATCCACTGAAATGTCAATAGTTTGCAAACAAACATGGCCAGTGATTTCATTATGACTGAAAACTCAATCATGTGCTCATGACAGTAATTATCCTGCGAGAAGAATGAAATGCCAAAATGATGCCTATTATTTGGAAAGTATGCCTCTCTCTCGATAATTGGACAGAACAATGAAAGGAAAGACAGATTTAGAGAAGTAGATGATTGTAAATGCTACAGTATTGCCAAATTTAAAAAAAATGATTCATCTTTGTACAATAGTTGAAACAATAGCAAGAGCACCTGAAAGCAGATTGTACCTGAAAAGATATTATCCCCCATATTACCAACAATCTCCTTCACTCATAACAAGCACGAGAACGTGACAATTATAGGACAAGAAGATTACGCCTAGGAGGTACAAGTGGCACAACAATATTGAAATGGAGTTTATCATGAATCACAGGCCTTAATATCAGGATATCATTAAATCATCCCCTGGAGTCAAACAAAAAACCATTCAGCAAGAGAGATACGAGTGGCTGCTGCAAATTACACTGTGAGGTTAATCAACATCGGCACAAGCTTATGCGTGTGGTGTTCTCCTATACGTGGACCGATATCAGCATTCTTCATCTCTTCTGCTTTTTTAGCATGCCGTTAACAGCACTTTGGCCTTTTTTCATATAAACTTTTCTTCAACAAATAGACTTTCGGACTCCTATCAGTCTGTGAAACTGGAAATTGTGTAAATGCACCATCCATAACGGCTTTAACTGAGCAAACATTTCTACCAATCACCTCTCGTGTATATACAGTAAATAACACAGTGATTCCCATGACTTGCTCTCTGGGACTCGGGTGTTTTTGAGATTCCTGTGGTACACATGTTTGGGTTCAACCACGTCTGCGAGTCTTAAAATACAACATATCTTACTTACCACAAATGGCAAATCAAAGACCTACTGTATTGCTGCTGAAGTTCCCACGAACGATCTGACACGGGAAATATTAGAAAACATTGGTATTTGAGGCTTTCTTTGGGCAATGACAAGTAATGCAAGATAAAGCTGTTTTGGCAAAGTTGTTCAATCAATATGAGGCTTTGGTGTCATTATGTTTAAACTGGACGGCGGGAAAGCTCTGCCATAACAGCACTTAAATAAACTCACTGATTATTATAGTTCTAACAGAAGTAGCTGTTTATATATTAATACGTAGCAATCCACATTATAGTGTACCTTAAAATATTTGCAAAACAGTCCTCAGAATATTTTTTCTTGGCCCTGATTAATGTGTCTGTGAAAATTAAAGGGCAACCTTTAATTAAAATGACAACTATAATAAAGTCTGTCATTGTGCTTGAGCAGCATACAGTAAAAGTTTAAGGCTCACACTCTCCAAGCAATAGAGATTAAATGCCAAAATAACCATGACAGCACTTGAAACAATGGAATCCTCAGAGTTGACATGGCAGTATCTTGTGATCAGTCTTCTACGTCTCACTCACATCTCTATAAATTATGGCTGCTTACAAACTGTAAACACTTGGTCACTGTTACTACTCCCAGCGTCACACACATCCACTCTCGCTGTCTGCCCAGAATTATTTATTGCCCCTCTAAAGGCCACTTCAGAACATCACAATTCATGCTCGTGACACCGGGGATTATAAAACGATGCTTTATAGGCGGCTTCTGGCAGGCGTTCCCACAACTTTCACACAGCTCCCCAGTCAGTCTTCTCCATTTTGTTTCTTGTATTTCGTCCGTATTCCTCCCGCCCTCAGCTCAATAGGTGCTTCTTAAAGCTGCTAGTCATGGATCTTAAACAGGCTGGCGGATTAGAGACCAAAGAGGACCGACCGCATCCCAGACATCAGACAGAGGCATCAAGACCATCCGAACAAATTTAAATCATCGCTAGTGATGAATAGAGTGTTTTTAATTGAATGTTGTGTCATTCATTATGGATTGAGCAACATGCATTGTACAAACTGGGGCATACATTGCTTCCCCCCCTCTTGAATTGATAAGGATGTGAGATAATCTAATAATGTTGTGAGGGATCTAAGCAGCAGAAAGATCCTGTTTAATTTGCCTCATGCAATCCCTGTTTCTTGCTCTACTCTGCTCACCATTGCATCTACATTGCACATTTCACTCAACAGAAATTGTCTTGTTGTAACCCATAGTTTTTGAATGTGTTTAAAGTATTTGATTATAATATTTCTAGTTGTCCCAAGTATGCAGAAGATGAAGTATTGGTAATTTCTGAATTTAGCTTTTCCAGTCCTGAAGAAAGGGATTGTTGTTATGAGTATTTAGGATATACAAAGTTAGCTTCAGCTTACATTTTCTTAGCACATGCTTATCTGGAAGGGGCTCGAGAAGACCTCGGGGGAACGAGGACCTCGCTGGGAGTTGAGAGAGCCAAAGCGCAGTGGGATGATGTGGAATTCACCAAATATATCAGATGCATCAACAAACAGAAGTTCATTCTTTGGGGACAGCCAATATACTCTTTACTCATTCATGCTTTTGTTGAATCATATTTTACCTTTTCTTGTTTCCACATACAACACAAATTATCTTTTCATTTTGAGCCTATTAAAAACAATTTCCAAAGTATTAAAATAAAAAGTAGTAAAATATTTTAATAGAAAACTAAAATCTGTTTTACAGAATATTCTGAATTTCTCTGACATTCCAGTAACAAGTGCCTTTTGGGTACATGTGTGTGTGTGTGTGTGTGTGTGTGTGTGTGTGTGTGTGTGTGTGCGTGGGTGAGAGAGAGAAGAAAAGAGGGGGCAATGGGATGAAAAAGTTAAAGGCCGAGACGTTAAAAATGGGTTTTACTAATTCGTCTTGAGAGACAATGACTAAAAACACTGATGCTTCTTGCTAAATCACCCTCAAAAGTAGAAATACTGTGCCCCTGTGAAGCTCCATGCACCCTCCACAGCAATGCTTTATATGCTCTGCAGCGAATCTTCATTGATACCACATTAAGCACTGGCAAATCTCCTGCTCCGGACACCATAAGTCTTCCTTAGCCATCTTGTCCTGTCTGTGCTATCGATCGTATCCAATTCCAGTCTGGCCCACTCTCCTCCTCATGCACAAGATTCTGCACAGCACCCCCACCCCGCCCAGGACGATGATGTCGGCTACACACACACACACACACACACACACACACAGAGTAAACACAAACTCCTGATAAAGTTTACTGTGATTGTACTTTATCTGTCCTCACCAGCCAGCTGTTGTGGACAAGAACTCATCCATCAGTATGCTGTCAGTTAACAAACACCTACTCACAGACAGAGCAAGCTGTAACACTGTCATCCACTTCAAGGGTGTCAACATTGTCTGTTTTACCTCTTTTTGGCAGGTTCTCAGGCAACAAGGCAAGCCTATACCGATTACTGTTGAGGATGAATCATCAGTCAAAAGACATGATTACTGTTTGAAATGAAAACAGGACAGGACCACATCATGCGGATGGAGTGGAATCAATATCTGAGGTTATTACTCGTAGAAACAAAGATTTCTAAGGGTGTCAGTCACGGCTGCAAACTATTTTCTGCATATTTGTAGATAACGTCAATTTCCCAGGCAAGATAATATACCACATGTTTGGAAATAAATGATTAAAAGACAAACTTAATCAATTGTGTATGGCTACATTCTTAAAACTAACCAACATGAATAAAAAGCAATTTAAGCAAGAGAATACACTGATTTTTTACATGTTTTTTATTGTGCTCAGGCTTAAATATCATGCTAAATTCAATTGAATTGTATGGGTTTAGTTTAGTTTCACCTTTGGGGACAGATTATTGCTGTTGGGGTATCACGGGTATCTAATAGCTTTTTTAAGCAGGAGTGGATATTTGAGTGGCTCCACTTTGGCACAACAGCCTTTGACCAAATTTCAATTCTGAAGAGTAGCGTTTATAATATGTAATAATAGTAAATGATTCCTTCTATTTCACATATGTATGATTAACCTACTACTACTACATATTTTAGTAATGCCAGTTGATTTAGCGGATTCAGAGGAGCGTGTGGTCGCAGTTACCTCTGCTGTCAGCAGGTGGCGCCTCGTGTGATCACTTCCGGGTGATGTATATTGACATGGTTCCCTTTCCTTAGAAATGCAGAAAGTGCAATGTAGATCTGTTCAAACCCTGAAAAGGTAAACGTCAGAAATGTTTAAATATATTGTATGCAGTCCGTTTTGTTTAAGATGTTGCTAGAAACAACTGAACGCCACCAATCCCCTTAGCCCATATCTCCCTCTTGTGTAGCTAACAGTTAGCTAATCTAGCTAGCTAGTTTTTACACTTTAAGACGTTTGATTTGATTAACAGCTACAGTGTGCTCGCATTTATTTGTGCACAAGTTAGAAGAAAAAAGCGCAGGTGGTTTAGCGACACTTACCGGCTTTTTGAACACATTTCCAAATTCTTCAAAGAGACGTTTAAAGACAATCCATTGGAACACGTAAAATTGGTGAACTTCAAATGGACATTTAGCTTTAACGTTAACCTGCAAACTAAGTTCGTTTTCCTAAATTGCTAAGAAAATGGCAACCGGAAGTGACATATCTCCTTACACCACTAACAGTACGTGAGAAAGAAGTGTTCGATCTCCATTGATGAATAAAGAGAACATACAATACGTGTAAATATCCCTTTAAAACGAATTAAAGCACTGAATTTGGACTTGATTAATTTGCATTGAGTTACAGATTCTAGGCACTTGACTGTATGTAATATTGTATCTATTGTATTTTCAGCTATTTAAATATCTTGCACCTCTTTTTATCTTGTACCGCTTACAGTTAAATACAGTTTGCAGCAGTTTGTTTCTGGTGAAAGTATATATGGCTGCTGTTTTTCATGGCAGCAATGACTTGCACCCCATGATATCAGCAAGATATGTACTTCCTGCACCAGCAACAGGACAGAAAATGTCTATAACAGACACAACTTGTTCCAACGTGTCCCCTCTTTTAGGCGCTACAGAGCGCTGTACACCGAAAACAACGTATCTCTGATCAACAGTTAATATCAGTTAAATGACTGTAAACTCATATGAATACATACATTCTGTACATATTCACCTATTTCATTTATATAAAGCCACCTGTTACATTATTTGTTGTGTGCATGTATTTCTGTAGTTTTAGTTTGTAATGTTGTACAATGATTACTGACCTCTTCATCCTGGCAATGGCATGCTATGGTACCCGTGCTAGATGTCCTTATACCTTTTGAGTTTCACTTTATTCATTCTTTCTCTATCTTGCTGAGGCGAGACAGGATGTCCCTTTCTTGTGCTCTAAGACATTAAGTCTGATAATAGATTATCTTTGGTTATCAGGGATAGACTTCCAGATGGTAATTTCTGGTTTAATTTAATGGCCTTAAGGGGGGGCGGACTTCCTTCCTTGGGGTTTTGGGCAGTATTATTTAGTGTGTGTGTGTGTGTGTGTGTGTGTGTGTGTGTGTGTGTGTGTGCGTGTGTGCGCGTGTGTGTGTGTGTGTCTTTCATCATTATTTGGACAGATACCGCTTTGAGTTTTTTCTTCTAAAACTCAAACTAAGGCCATTGCTGGTGTGAGTACAGAAATAGCGCAAAGTAAGTTTTTCCTGTTTTTGTTGTTATTTAATAACTGTATATCATTCATCAGATTATGTGTTGAACTCTAAATAAAGCTTAAAGCCATGTGGCACACATGAAATGGCGAATAGCTCAGTGGAGAGATATAACACTGTAAATGCATCCATTCTGGTTCATACGCCATCTGGTGAGAGAATGTTTGTAATGAGAGCTGGGATGTGAAGCGGAACCCAACATTCATAACACTTAACAAAATTACAGCCAATATTGCATCCGTCATAAATTCTGACAGCACGACATGAAAATCTAAACAACTTACGCCAACAGAATATAATATTATTTGAGATAATACCTGTGATAAATTCTTTTTCGCGTATGTTTCCATAAATGTTTATTTAGTTGTTATTGAGCAACATAGATGTATGTACTGTTGATTGAATCCACATCACTGAGATTTTTTCATATGTTGTACAACATTAAACAGAGCTGGAAATAATACCCTCAAGAGACTTGGTTATTAGAATGTAAGGGCTTTGTTTAGGAAAATCACGTGATTTCTAACATAATTTGTATTTTGAGGCTTAGCTACTTTTTTTGGCTGTTATGGCACTGTTTTTAACAATGAGAAATTCTGTAGAGATTATTCGTCCTCACATTGCCGTCATCTGTTACTCTGTATGATCTGGCTGGTTCACAAGTGAAATCCCAGGTATTCTCATGCAGTGTGGCAAAAACTGAGTAAACAGATGCTTTATCAATATGTATCTCCCTGAGACTGTGTTTTTTTATTCACTGCTCTCTCAAGACGTGACAAAATAGAAACGTGCTTCTGATTATAACCTGTAAACAATGCCTTTCTGTTTAAAAGGATAACTAGAACCTTTCTTTCGTGGTTAACCAAGTAAGTTATCTCTGTTTTGAAGTGATCTAGTAAACTCAATATATTCCATTTAGACATGGTCTGCCAGGAACGACAATAAAAAAGCCCCCTCAATTTTAGAAATAATTAAATTTTGCAAGAATAATGAGTCATGCTCATTTCCATGGTAGCAAACAGCCAGTCCATCAGTGGAGACTTATTTTCTTGGTGAATATCCTTCTGTGCTCCTGATGTCAGGGCGCAAACTCTAAACCAGAAAGCATGTATGCTTAGCATACATGTAATGTAATCACAGAAGGATAGGGACTCTTGGACACTGATCAATACAGGACAGTAATATAGATGTATAATTTAGTACATGTACATATTGACCACAGCACATTCATTATTACATTTTTTTTGGGGGGGGGGGTTGTTGGCCAATCACTTGCACCATGTGCAGTTATGCCCTCTGCAGATGCGTGTGGGGAGCTGCTATAATAAGTAAGAATCACCCAAATTGTAAAACAAGCTGACATGTGCAGTCTCTTTCGGTTGTAAAACTTAATGTTACAAAGCTTAAGAAACTTGACGATCATGTTTATTGAGGTCGTTGAGGAAGCGTGTCCGGGCATGCGCTCTCTCTCTCTCTCTCCCTCTCTCCCTCTCCCTCTCTCTCTCCCTCTCCCTCTCCCTCTCTCTCTCCCTCTCCCTCTCTCTCTCTCGGGTGGCAGGACCCGCGCTCGGTCTGCGTGCTGTGCGAGCCAATCACATTGTAGAAAAACACAATATTGCGTCATTGTTATTGTGGTGGTTTGGAGCTCCAGCTGTTGACAGAGATTGCGCCACCACGCTTTCATTTAGGCCTCTAACGCTGCGTTAACGGGTGGACCCGCAAGATTACACTATAGCACCATGTCGATCCTAAAGGACATTTCGTCGGATGATAGTTTGCAAGGTAAACGACAACAGCTCATCAGTGTTTAAACTACCGATAGACATCGTTAAGAAAACACAAGGTGACGTTAGATCACACTTACTTACGTAAAGAATGAGCTTAACAGTCGACGTGTCTATGCCTGCTTAACGTTACGTTATTATGTCGATCTAGACCCAGTGACCTAGTTATAGTGAATAAGGCTCATCTGCAATGTTGCAAAATCAAAGCGCCTTCAAGCCACGTCTGTTTGCTATTGTACCTCTACCCTACTGATATACCAATCGCATTGACACTATGTATTTTATTTAAGGTTCCTGGGTTGAGCTGCATTTCAGTGGCAATGGCTCTCAGAGCACTAGTCATCACGGAAGCCAGGAGCAAATCCCCACGTCGGTCCTGGAGGATGACGTGGAGAAAATGCTGCTGGATGCGCAGCACGAGTCGGGCAGAAACAGCTCCAAAGGAAGCTCTCAGTGCAACAGGTTTGTGGGGGGGAAAGAGGAAGCACTGTCTGTGTTTTTCTTTCTTATAGCCTATGTTGTGTAATACAGCTCATACATGTGTCTTAAATGATCACAGTGTGTGTTGTCTTCCTCACAACAGCCCACTTAGAGCCCTGACCCCCCTTCTTCTGTTGCGAGGCTCAGAGGCCAACAGCTCACAGGTATACTTGTTAGCACCATTGAACAGTATCATAATCTATTATCCAAGTCTAATTCATTTCGTGTAGTTTTATGGAATTCTTCGTAAGATGTTTGTTTTCAAATACTAGTGGTGGCCAAATTGTTGCTTGAATATCCACAATTTGTGTTTTTAGTCAGATGAAGACTTCCAAGAAAGAAGACGGGAAGTAGAGAACATGATGAAGAAAAATGCTGACTGGATCTGGGACTGGTCTAGTCGCCCTGAGAACAATCCACCAAAGTATAGCCACCACTCATTAGGTTTCTCTCAGTATTAAGTAGGATTTATTTTTTTGTTTCAGTGGTGCTATCTTAGTCAACATAATTATTCCAAAATAATATTCCAAAACGTGTCAAAAATAGCTGGTGACTATGACCCACTTGAATGTCTTTGGCATGCACATGTAATCAATACCAATGGAAACATAGTGAGTAATCATTACAGGGATGGTGGAGCTAACAGTAGGAAATTGTTAACTCTATTGTACTAATCTTTTGCACATATTAGCCTAAATGTATATTTACTTTACCCCATGATTTGTAATTGTAAGAATGAAAAAAAGATGTCTGTGTGTGTGTGTGCTGGCTGACATTAGACTGACACTCAAAACAGTGAAAAATTAATGTGCTTCTCCGTAGGGAGTTCCTGCTGAAGCACCCTAAGCGCTCGACCTCTCTCAGCATTAGGAACACCAGCGTCATGAAGAAGGGAGGCGTTCTCTCTGCTGACTTTCTGAAGCTTTTCCTTCCTTCATTAATCATTTCTCACATAATTGCCATTGGCCTTGGGTAAGCAACATCATTTAATCTCTAACTCTGGCAATTACAGTATCTCAAAAACTAAAAAAACATTCAATGAGAACCTTTAGAGGAAATTGCTGACGGATCCTTAGAATAATGTTTAAAGCCCCGATTTTTGACCAGATTCAATTGATTATCTTCATATAAATAATGGAATAATTTGACATACAGATTAAAATTGTATTTGGTATTTGTTTAGATAATCATACATGAAAAAAATTGAAATGTTCTTCTACTGTTTTTTCTACTGTTTACTGCTGATGCAAAAAGATCTTTAACAGCACCAACACAGCATGAATAATTTAGTGGTTATCTAATATTAGTCTCTGCATTAAATGGCATGTCCATCAATTTGAGAGTGATAGATCCCAGCCCTGTGTTTAGATGTTTGGTGGTGAAACAACAGTTTTATTTACGTCTCCATTATGACATTCATAAACATTGATCTTACCTCTATGAACCTCTAACATGTAGAGTAGAATAGAACATTTTACCACAGCAGAATACAGCTGTTTTAAAACCTAAATATCCAAAGGCAACCTATAAGGTTTCCTCATGTTCAGTGTCTCAGATTTAGTGGGCAAACGGTAAAAGTAAATTGCTAGTGTGCTCAAAAAAAAAAAATGGCACAGGTATTTTTTCTAGTGACAAACTTGCGGTGATAGAGGCATCAAATCCCAGCTTCAGTATAGTTGTATGTATTTCAGAATGTCATTTTTTTCTTAGATGTCTTTTGTTTTGTATATTTTGTTCTCAGCACCATCACATATTACATGTTTCTCTCTGCTTTCAGGATATATATTGGGAAGCGTCTAACCTCCCACAACACCTACTGAGTAGGATGGTGGACACCTTGATGTGACCACCTAAGCATGCCTTAAAATGGGACCTTCTGATGACTGAGGGGAGACGTGGCCATGTGAAACGGTCCAATTTGATTGAGTTAAGGATCTGTCATTGCTGTTTCGTGGTGTTTACTCCTGAACACAACAGTGACCAATCCTGCTGGCCTGGAGATGACTGTTCTGCTGCTTTCTGCTCCTTAAATCTGCACGTTGGGGAACTGTAATGTACGCCATTGCCTTTTTTCGTTTTGCAGTGAGAGATCACTTTTGATTTAAAATGATTTATACATTTTTCTTCTTAATCAGCTTTGAAGAAAGGAAAGTGTTTTGACTTGTAACTTACATTTATTTGTCCTCATTAGATTGCTAAATTGTTGTGCAGTTGTAAATTGTGATAAGAAAGCATTATTAAGCACATATATGGTCCATGTTGTTCATCCTACACACAATAAAAGCTGGAAATGCACATATGACCCTGATGATTTATAAACCAGTTAACACGGAGAAAAAGGGAAAGAACCACATGCAGTTGAACACAATTAAAATTTTATTTAACTTTGGTCAAAATAATAAACAAGTGAATACATTGCCACCATGTTAGGAATCAATGGACAAAGACAATGCATTTGTTTTAATGTCATCAGTATATGTTGTGTAGTCAACCTTCATTTCTGCATTCACAACTACGGCGATAGCATCCACATTTTAAAACACGTGGCTCAAATTTGGGTGACATCCCTAGTTAATCAATAAGGGCACATGTATGAGGCCTGTCTGAATTCCCTATTACATGATTAGGAGGCACTCTATCACAAACTGTATGGTGTGCAATTCTCCTCCTTTGTGTTTTCATAGACAGCCACATATAGCAGCAGTATATGAGGACGTAACTCTATAAAATAGGATTTACAAATAATGCACATGAGGTCTGTAAAACGTTTGGGGACATAACTTGTAGCTGTCACTGATAAAAGTAGGTATTAAGGCTGCAGATTCCCTGTGTCCTGGGCCCCACCATGTGCCATGTAGTTTCCAGCCTGCATCCTAACACATGGTCAAAAAACACAAACACATTATCAGCTGTCTCCAACAGTAGTTCAGAAACCGGTCGCCCCAAATAGTATTTCCATAACAAGTTTGCTTGAGATCTGCTCAAAGACAGTGGTGTGACTGGACATTTTTCCACCTCTCTACAACATAAAAACATGCAAAGCAATAAACATGTTTTAATACATACTTCTAAATTTAAAAACACATCTGTAGTTTTAGTTTCTTTTATTATGTGGACGACAAGGTGTACTTGAGTAGATACAGTCAGTGAAATTATGTCACCTTATTGACGGGGGGGGGTAAAGTAAGAAGAGGAAGGGGGAAGAAAAGAAACAAGTCCACTTTCCAAATTCACGGCCACTTCCACCAGTGGTTTGGCCTGAATACATGGCCAATGGGGGAATGTTACAGTTAGGCTTATTGGCCATTCATCCGTGCTTCAGAGCGCCCAAAAATCTTTGAGATGATGTTACAACTTTGACAAGACGTCATTTTAAGGGCTTTCCGATAGTTCTGTCGTGAAATCATGAAATGAAGGCTTAAAATGTCAACACAAACACCAACGTTCAAGAGTTTGACCTTGAGAGAGTGCCATTCCGTCAATAAGACCCGAATTGGGCTTTCTGGGTCGGGGGGGGGGGGGGGATGTTGATTGCCCTGGTGCCAAAGGCAAAAAAAACCTAAGCTCAGACTCAAAAAAAAACAGGCCTATGGATCAACCTCCTGTGAAAAAAAAAAAAAAAAAAAAGTAGACACGTGCTTTCGAATTCTTCACCAGGAGGACAACGAGGCTGTTTCTTCTTATACAGATAGACAAGTAGTAGGCTTAACTACACAGGTACGGTAAAAGCCCTATCCTCTGGAGCCCCAAATCTTCTAGTTGATTTTGTCCTGGAAAATGTACAAGTTGTTGGTGGCTGCCACAGCTATCACGTTATCTTTGGGGTGCCAGGCAGTGTGGAGGATCTTCTTGTTGAAGTCCAGGCTGTCCACGCTGATCTCGTCCTTCTTCCTCTTGCCACCAGTGGACACTTTGCGCGGTTTGAGCGTAGCCCGAGGTTTGCTGCTCTCCCGGGACGCCTCCAGTGTGATGTCCCGCCTAGTGTTGCGGTCAAACATTCGGAAGAAGTTGTTGTAGGAGCCGGTCATGATGGCACTGTTGAGGAGAGAGAATAAAAAAAAATATATATATATATATTCGTCTAAATGAACTAGAAAAAGCCAATTTGATATTTCAGGAACACAAAACAATAGAACATACTACAAAAGAATCTGCTTTCCTATGCAAGAGCAAGGACACGTACCTGTCACTGCCATTCCAGCAGCACTCGAACTTGTCAAAGATGCAGTCGTTTTCATACAAGGAGCACAGTTTACTGCGAAGGTATTCATGGACCTGAAACAAAACACATTACTCAACGTAAATATTCACTGGAGCCTCACCTCCTCCTCGCTGTGGATAGACCCGAGTGTAAAAAGGACTCATACAGCGAACATACTTGGTCTGAGTATTGCACTTTTTCCATCAGCGAATGGTTCTACTCATAGCTTTATTTCTAACAGAACGGCCCTCAGATTGCTTGGCTAACCAGACACCTGTGAACTAGTCAAGTTCCACTTTACGTCGTTGTCTGTCCAAAATCTCATCATTTTATCTTAACAGACATTTGTGTCAAATTTGAAGAAACACCCTCCTGGCGTTCCTGAGATATCGACTTCACGAGAATGGACAGGATGCACAACGTACGGACGGACATCCCAAAAAACATAATGCTGATCCGGCCACGATGCAAAGCCTTATGACACTGTTTGAGGCCTAATGCTTTCTCAGTCTATGTAAGAAATGTCTTATGTGAGGCCGGATTTAAGCTTTCACTTGAATCAAAGCTCAGACATCATTATTTTAATCTATAATTCTGTTACATGTTATTTTTACAAAAGATAGGAACGCAATGTCTAAGTCACGCCTGATGTTGCCTTACAAACAAAAGACTGATCCCAGCCTCTTGCACACAGCGAGGCCAACAGCTTATCAACTACACACTAGTTTGTGATCGGTTCTCAGTATCGGCCGATTACCAAACCCGGGTATTAGGACTGAAAAAGTCAAATCAGTGCATCCCTATTTACAACACTGTGGGGCTTACTTTGTTCTCACGGAGGATTAATGCTATATTTGAAGATAAGTATGTTTATTCACCTGATACGTCTCCACTGGCCTGTTCTCCATGTTGAGGTCCCAAACTTTGACGGAGAGATAGTCACGTGTCATCATATAGCGTCCGCTGTGACTGAACTTCACGTCCGAGATGGAGGAGATGATCTCAGAGAAAAAAGACCGGCTGCTCGGATCCTCTGGCTCCTCAAAGACTGTAATAAAGATTAACAGCGTGAAAATCATTCCCAGCTGGCCTTCGTAACATATCGAAGCAAAATCATATCCAATCTGGAACGTGTCAAACACTGTTTACCAGATTTAAAAATCACTAAAACCTTCAAACATTTCTGTCCAATCAAAGTCACAAAACGTTATCTATTTAAACTAATCAACAAAATAGAGAAAGCAGTAAATCTACGTATCAGATGAAGTGTTACTAACGGTCCACTCATTTTCCATAAATGACTTGATGAGTTATCAACATTTTTATCAATTAATTTCCCCACTGATTGACTAATGAATTGACTTAACGTCACCACTTACACTTTGAGTGCCTATCGCAGAGCGCCGCTGCTCGCATGTCACACAGGCGGATGGTGCCTTTGCTACTGCTGTACACAAATACATTGCATTGGAGTGGATGGCACTCAGCAGCTGTGATTACTTCCGTCAGTTCCTCCATGTTGGCGGGCTTGATGTCTACAATATCTGGGAACACAAGTGTTAAGGAACGAGCAGTCTTATGTGTCATTAAGGTACAATGCAGAGATCATTGGCCTATACGTCATATATATCCACCAGCTGTCTTCTGGTAAAGGAAAAAAAGGATACTAAAACTTCTGTCTGTGATTTCCAAGTGCCATAGATTTATTCTTAGGTCATCTGCGGAGAGGTACGTTTCATGGTCACTATTTACAGAAATGGAATTAATGTGATAGGTGTGCGCATTTGCAAAGATCCTCCGTGGGCTTGCTTCTACCATGAGATCCATTGGCATCAGTACTGGTACCTGAAAATACAACATGCAAGTTTAGACAAGATTTTAAACAAAAAATAAAAAAGAGAGAGGTCTCACACATGACTAAACATACCCGTAAAGAGGTGATTCTAAAGGGGTCTCGGAGTCGTCCATCTTCATCTTTCAGGTTGTAACCTTCTGCTCTTTTATCTCGTTCACTTATTTTCCACAATTTGATAGTTTTATCTGACAAAAACAGGAAAGAGAGTTGTAAAATATCTAGAGGTGAAGAAGAGTGATCTGATATTGATCAAGTTAAGTCACAGCGTCATAATTCTAGCACCAAACAGTCAAACCAGGTAGAAAGTAAACCCTTACCATTTGTCGAAAGTAGAAAGTGAGCAGCATTTTGTTGGGGTAGCCATCTTATTTTATTAATTTTTTCCTCAATTTCTAAACTTTTCAAATAGTCAAATTCTGGCTCGTGACTCTGAAAAGTGCTATAGACGTTGTACTCCCCGCGCAGATGTGGACGATTCTTAGACTGAAAACAAATATGGCAAACATGAGTCACCAGGTATATATACACACATTATCACTGCAACACAGTCCAGCAAATAACTTTTGACATATTATTGTTGATGAAGATACTCATTTTGACACTCCGCGTGAATCTTACCTCCTGTTCATGTTGAAATATCACTACTCTGCCTCCTTTATCTCCAGTTGCAAGCAATTCTCCAGAATAGTTGAACTCAACTGTTGAGATTATGTCAGCTGAAAAAGGACACAAACCAGAGTGAATCCCACTTACAGAGAGCTAGAACCGTGTTAGACTGCAGACTCAATCTGGTGATTATAGACATTTTATTAAAATAAAACATCTGGTACACTGACAGCCAAAAACGTGTACACCCACTCATGTATGAATGAATGAAAACAAGAATGATGTCACTCGACAATTTATGGACGCAGCACATTGACGTCATGGACACGGTCGCTCCCCTTTAATAGCTTAGCCACCACCTAGCATACAGCTAGCTAGCGACATACAGTCATTTACAGAGGAAAAGGGGCTTTCCGTGCAACCGATCCACAAACAGACCCACACCGATCACCGCAGCGGCCTTGCATTGAAACCCTCGCGACCATCTTAGCTATCGTGCATCTCACGTGAAGCCCACGGAGCATCATCATCAGACCATCTAGCTAGCTGCCCATCGTTTTAGCCTAGCCGCCAAGCTAACGTTAGCCACATACCTTCCGCAACATCTTCATCTATCGCTCCTTTCACTTGAGAGAAACACCACTGAAAATCATTTCCACCTGCAACTCCTGTGAAAAGAACACGTCGTTAGTTTGCATCTGGTTCGTGTTTCGTCTGGAGGATAAAATGACCTGACAGTGACACAGTTTTGACAACTAGCAACTTAGCTTGCCAGTGCTAACGTTGGCTAGCTAACTTGCAGATTCAGGCCATCACACACACAGAGTGAGGTGGGTCCTTCTCCTCCTACTTCAACAGTAGCTTACCCGCCATTGCTTCATGTAGCAGCTCTTGCTGCACACGGCTTCCAAAACCTAATCAACCAATGCGGCTTGCTCGGGGAAATAGATAGCATCCACAATCAGTGTGAAGACTCGGGTCCAGATCTGTCAAGACCACGGAAATTATCCGAGATTTTTTTTCTTCCAAAATGGCGCACAGTACATGGAGAAATGACGTCATGCACACATGCCACATCCTGGCCCCATCCATCCTCCTGAGCATCATATTGTTAAATGTGCATTCGGTCTTTATTTTCTATGCATTGAACTTTATTTCATGACATATTGATACCTGCTCATGCATCCTGTTAAAGACAATTCAGCTGTCATGTGATGGGTGGAACAAATTACATTTACACACCGGGATGGTGGTATTTTAAATAAAATTGCAGCAAACAAAATGAAATAAACAAAAAATAGCCAGAATAAACAACATGAGCATGTTTTGTAGTCTTGTTCTTTGGCCAGGTATGTTTCACGAGTGTGATTTGCATAAAAAGTACCCTAATTGCTAAAGTCCTTGTAGACATACAAGTAAAACAAATACACATTCATTTACAAACTATACTATTATACTTTTTTAATTTGATTGGTCGTTGTTGACGTTAGATCTGAAGTGTGTCCTAAGTCAAAATTGTATGACGCCTTACAAGTACCCTGGCTTGTATTGTGTGGTCAATGGGTGACATCTAGTGGGAAGATGAGGAAACTCCAGGTACGTTTTGTTGGGTATGTTGCACCCATCTCTATGTGTAACAAACTGAATGTACTTCTCAGGCCCTATTTCACAGACATCAACCTTCAAGTCTTTCACTACATGGTCTGTAAAACCTCACTTACCTTAAACATGTCCACTCGAAACAAACACAAATCGTGTTAAAATGGTAAAATGTGTAATTTTAGGTTTAGCGTTTAAATTTGTTGTACTCTTAGGGTTGACCTGTACAGCACGTTATTCTTATAACCCTATTAACCGTGGGCCTGCCATAGAGATGCTGTGTATATTCAATACCTTATTACAGTAGTTCCAGGGACATTCTGAAAACCATTATTGTTTCACATTGAGGGTGTCACAGTGGACCCATAATATCTATCTATCTTCATGTTTTCCCCCCACATCAGTTTCAAAATGGAAAAGATATATGTATATTTATTTTTTGGTTGATTCAGACTGTCAACCCAGCTCTTTCATTGCATG
>NW_022280033.1:7383423-7388740 GCF_004355925.1 Anarrhichthys ocellatus | reverse complement strand
CACACACACACACACACACACACACACACACACACACACACACACACAAACAAACAGCAAAGACAAACACAATCAATTATTCAAGACTCTTGTTTTGGCTCATGTGTTTTTTTTTCTTATTATTTCTGTTCTGTTGTTTCTATAGCATCCTCTGGCAACCTAACAGCCAGGAGGCCCCGATGAGTGAGATACGAGGCCTGATGACTTGAGGTCTGTGTATGTCTTTGTAATTTAGATGGCAGAGTATAATTTGCATGCACAGCCTTCAACATTGTCTCATTGTGTGAAGGAACTATCCTTGCGGCTTTCCACAACTGAGGGTTGTCAAAGACCTGGCTTGGAAGACAAACCTTTGTCTCCTTGTTTATTTCCCCCATGAGTGGACATTTTCAGCGTGGTCATTCAGCATGGTTCAACCTCCATTATTGTAAATGGCACACTGTCCTCTAGTTTGTGGTATTTCCCTATCAGTTGGTAAGGTTCTATACGAACATATGTAAGGTACAGTTTACATTTTACATACGGGGTCCGTCATTCTTCAGTGTGCAAATTTGTGCACTAGATGGCACTATGGCACTTATTATTCAATGCCAACAGATAATTTCCATTTTGGAGGATAAGTGTATGCTGCTGACACAAGTGATGATCACAAACTGCTTGTTTTCCCTGAGCTGATGTTGATAATATCACGAAGAACTCCGTAGCCACTCGCATTAATCAATTAACTGTTTTGACCTTTAAGAACAAAGCAATTGTTTTGATTTTGGCTGCCGTAGTTTCACGTGGAATAAATATGAAAATACCGAATGGGAGTAGTGCAGATCACTTAAGTTTTCATTTTATCTCCAAGACTACTCTAACTTGACAGATTCAGAGTTTTTTTTTTATAAAGGCTCAAGTGAACATCAAACAAAACACTCTCCTGAATCAATGAAAACAGAAAAGAATCACATTGAGGATATATATTAGATGTGAATCCTTGCAGCGATGATGTCCTTGTAACAGATCATATTGTAAATACGATGGGTTAAATTGCACTTGTAGCTTCCCTTCAAACAGTCAGGCTATTCTCTCGGGGGGACAAGAGAGTGCTGCAGACTCTTCCTCTAATAACGCAAGACAATGAGATCCCAGCTCATAACATAGGCCTCCACTATATAGAACAAGTATTGGGGGCTTAGCAGCTAATAAAGTGGCAAGTCTTCAAATCCATGTCAGAAGAGCAGAGTGCCACAGGGACCTTTCATAACACGTGTATGTGCAGGTTCAACTGCAGTGTAAAGGTTACACGTCCACATTGCACTGATCTAACCTGATGAGTTGCCTTAAGCCCCACAAATTTCAAGGCTGTTTCTTATTTAAAGAAGCAGAAGTGAATAGTTAGCTCCCTCTCAACAGGATGACAAGCGGAGACAGGAGTTTGAGATGCAATTCAAGATCCACTGTGTATCCTCTTCTCAATTAAGTGCGCGTGAAGCAGCGACATCATTTAAATATGATTTAGATTCATTTCTGATAAGCTTGTTTTACCACATCTTTTGTAACTAGGGTAATGTTATTTCTTTCAAAATGAGCAAAAGGCATAATATACATCAATTTTCTTAATTGAATCATGCTGCCCTTTGAGTTCACGAAACACAGTCTCAGTAATTAGCTTTGATTGCCTGGTCTGTGTTTCATAAATGCTCTCTCCCGCTTTCTCTCTAGTGAACCTGTCCTTCACTTGAGCACAGACACTCCTCCAGCATTTCCACCCACTTTGTTTGTGAGTCTTTGATCCACAGTATTCCAGTTAAAGTTACACCCATGTGCTGCAAGTTGAAACTTTCAGCATTGTTGCTCAGGGGAACCTTATACCCGTGGCGCCTTCTGCTTTTGTCCTTCCCTTTAGCAACAGAACTCTCCTATGGTCCCGGACAAAAGACTACTCACGACACCATTTTATGATCTCTGTGATGATACCGTTTCCTTCTCCTGCGTGCATGTTACCTTGGTCTGCTCATCTAATCCGAAATGTTAATGTAAAAAAAACCCCATCATTAGGGGTTCTCCCTTGAGAAAATTGTTGATTTGGAGCAAAGGAAGTAAGAAAATCCTTTCTCCTCAGATTTTAACTGCAAACAAGAAAACCAATTTAAATCAGTATTTCTTCTATATGCTGCACAATAACATAAAAGTGTAAGAACAGATGCCACCAAGTTGATAATTGAATCATAAAACCAATTTTTTTTGGTTTTCAATTAAATTGATGTGCAGTATCAGCCGGACTGCACTCATAATGCTCATTGTGTTCAGTGGATGAATGTGTTTGTGCACACATTTTCATAACGCATTTAAATGTGCATGTGTGATAGTATGCACTGGAATTCCACATGCATGTTAAGCCTAATTGAAGCTACAATTATAACCATTTTCTACGACAACAATATAATCTGGTGTATAAAACACTTCAAGGCAGGAACAAGAAATACAGTATATTAAAGTAGAGTGTAAAGTGCTGCAATCTCTTGCCTCTCCAGTCTGTCTAATCACTATGTGAGTGAAACATTCATGGTACACTAGATCAGTTCAATATTTAATTTCTCAACAAAGACTACATGATGGAACAGATGCTCAAACTTTGTACGTTTCTCAGGAGAGAAAAAGTCACTTTCGTGGAAGCCATTGAGTACAGAGATTGTGATTGTGTACAAGCTTTGTGTTGACTTCTTTGTGCTCTTCACCTATGCACTAAACGTACAATCGTGGATGAAAAGATGTTCAAACAAACTAAGTGTGCATAGTGAGCCAGTGCTCAAACCACAGACTGAATACATCAATTGTTTACATCCAGGGGCACAAGAAACTCATGTGTGGAACCCCGTTAGTGATGCACCAGGGTTGGCCTTTGCCTCCATGTCACATTTCAAGTGAAGATTTGACTTGGCATGTTTACATAGGATTTCTTCATCTCCCTTTTA
Source organism: Anarrhichthys ocellatus (assembly GCF_004355925.1). Taxonomy (NCBI): domain Eukaryota; kingdom Metazoa; phylum Chordata; class Actinopteri; order Perciformes; family Anarhichadidae; genus Anarrhichthys; species Anarrhichthys ocellatus. The sequence continues at coordinate 7,385,780 of NW_022280033.1, read as the reverse complement.
AACCCCTATGGGCAAACTGAAGGTGAGGGGAACTAAGATTATTATCCCCCGTTTCTCTGAGGAGCTTTTCTTTATGCACACCCTCGCAGATGTCGACATTTGGTTAGGCGGTGTACATAGAAGCCCCAGATTATCTGGCGCTTCAGCAAGTCTGTTTAGCTGAAGTTAGGAGTGGTTACTTTCCTGCACCTTCCTAATATTCCCTCGTGTTTTGCAACCTGGAGACCCCCGTGCTTAGTCATCTGTGTTAAAGAGTGTGTAAAAGAAAAATATTGATGATTGAATATTGCCGTCCATTCAAGACTTTAGGTCTTAGTTGTAATGATGTTCACGTCAATAAGATCCTGTGCAGACGTAGACCTAGTCGCAGGAAGCGTAACAGATGGTGTACTATATATCATAATGCTATAAAATCCAACAGGAATTGACAATTGAAATCCCACCCTGGAGTTTGCCTCTTTTAGCTTTGGCATAATCTCCTCAGGATTTCAATTGCAAAGTCAAAGAGAATAGTCTAGCACACGGGGACTAGTTATCTGGGGCAAATGCGGTCTAAGGTTGACAATGCAAAGGCTATGTTTATGTGCATCACACTTGCTATACTGAATGTTTCCCAGAGTACAAGAACATCCTCCCCTGAATTATATTCCTCTTCCCACGTCCCAGTGCTGCCGTGGAAAGTAGGCCAAGTGAGCACCAGGGCGTTGCTTTTTTAAGATGATCAGTTTGTCAGTGTGTTTTTGTGTGTGCTCAGGACGCCTATTCATGTGGCTTGACTCTGTAGAACAAAGACCAGCATTATACAATTTGCAGCACTTCCAATAGCAAGGAAAAGGGAGAGGTTGGAAAATAGGGACAGGACAAGTGTGGATGAAACAAAGACAAAAACTGGCTTGTACTCTAATTCATTTACTTCCTCTTTTCCACCTCTTTGTTGCAGCAAAAAGGTCCCTTGCCAGTAACACTCCTCTGCAGGAGCATACTGTACTCTAGCTGGCATGGATTATTTTTAGCTATTGCTGTGCAGCTTTCACCTTGACTCTCTCCATCTTGACATCATAATTAACATTTCTGTTAATAGTAACACAGTTCAATATTAATAAGGATCTCTGACTAAAATCAAAATTCAGTTGTAGAGGGATAATGAATTGTACCGCATTTCTTATATACAAGACACCTTGCCAATCACCATCAAATTTGCATCACTTAATCCCTGTATAGGAGTAAATTAGAGGCACTGATGCAACATGTAGAAAACATACATTTTGATGTGAGTGACTTGAGAGTTATTGGACTCCTGCAGGTGGGGCAGTATCACTATAAGTTGGCAATAGCTCCATCATATGGGTCAACAGGCAAATTAAAGTTCTCTTGAGTATTGAGGGAAACGCTGCTGCCTGTGTGGTCAGGCATGCACATGGGCTGTATAAAAAAAAAGGAGAGGAAAAACAAGGTTAAAGCTGATGCCTCCCGTTTTGGAGGCCACTTTGCCCGATGCAACATGTGTCCATATCATACTTACTGATGAGATTTTTATACGTCCTTTAAAGTCAGAATTTTGCACCATTCCTGGGTGTCACAGTTTGGTATGAGGGTGCCTATATCATACGTTGATATGTTCCGATTTAGAGCTGAATAATCACATTTACCTCACTTCCATCAATGCCACTGAGAAATGTGAGGCGGCGTGATAACTTTTTATAAATAGGGAATTTTATGACAGGCCTATACAAAGCAGTGATGGACACAATCAAGACGGGGCTGAATAAGAGCGAAGGTATGCTGGATATTTGGTCATGTGTATTTTGGTCTAAATTTCCAGGGGATATTTTAGATGTTAATAGCCCTGAAGTGGTCTCGGTTTCTTATTTAATTTCTCTCGCCTTCTTTAAATGTAATTCGCCCACAGACTGCGCCGCGAGGCTCTAAACCGCGCAGAAACTCTCTCATCATTTCCACAGCAGAATGGAAATGCAAATTGTGCGCACGGGCAATGCCCTTGACAGAACTCACCACTGCACACAATTAACATGAGCACTCTGACAGAAGTTAGTGACGAAATGTGAGGTCACACAAGCTGTGTGTCAGATAATGTGCTTGTGTTTATTTGAAACAATCCTACATTAAACGCATCAAAAAGATACACGTGGATTGTGTACAACTAAAACTAGTAGCTATTATTAATAATAAGAATAGTAGCTAACAATAATAATAATCATAATATAAAAAATAATAATAAGGTGGCTTTCGTGAAAATTTAATTTCAAGAAATTTTACTGCATGGAAAAGAATAACGCGCTTTCCTCTCTTTTAGCTCAATACATATTTTTTTATTTAATCTATTTATTTTGTCTTGT
>NW_022280033.1:7358560-7383023 GCF_004355925.1 Anarrhichthys ocellatus | reverse complement strand
TTTATTTAATCTATTTATTTTGTCTTGTGGTATATATATATATATATATATATATTAATAATTCTGTCTTTTTTATTTGAGATGATTTGTCCTGAACATAATAAACAACCACTTTTTGGCCGCTCGGGGGGTCTAGGGAGGGGGAGGGGGAGGGGTGTTAGATAAACCTATGTTGAGATTTAGCTATCTTGTCACTGAGGAACGCAGCTGCCTCATATCGACACAATGATCTCAAGTGTAACCAACGAGGGGCGCTGTCCGTCTATCAGCTATACTTGCCACGAATAGCCTACATGATTGATCTTATCACTCTTGGCCATTTGTGTTTTGCCCCTATAATTAAAAATATCCTGCTAAATGTATTTGAATATGATATTTGAATATGTCACATCGAATCTCGCACGTGCATTTATTAGGCCTATAACGTCAATGGCATCTTTAAACAAAGTTTGCAAGGAAGCTGTCATTGTAATGGTGTATTAAGCATTTCATTATTTAAGTTAAAAAGTCAAATTTTTATAAATATGATCTAATTTCCACCACTCATGAGAAACAATGCACAAGTATACAAGTTGATCTTTCAAAACAGAGCTACAAGTGATAACAAAAGCTATAGACTTCACAGTAATTATTTTCTTGTGCGTTGGCCTAAGCCTAAATAAATAAATGAAATTAGGAAATTGTAAATCACTATTAAGTTCAACCATACACAAAAAAACATGATATATATATTATATTATTATATATGTGTAAACAATGGAATAACATAAAGACTGGTTGAGTTGCTGTAAACAATAAGTGGGCTGACTGCCTGTTTGTTCCATATGGAGTTTGGAGTGATGCGTAAATGTAGGCGTATTTCATTAATATTTAATCCACAAAAGGATCACTTTAAAACAACCTCTGTGATAAAGCCGTGAGCGAATTTGCTTGTTGTGTGCTAATAAGATTTCTTTTCTGTCCCCCCCCCCTTTTTTTTGCCAATAAATTCAGTAGGAAACAATGCAGGTGAGCATAATGAAAGTGTTGTCCCAATAAAGTGCATCGATGGACAGCTGGGCAGCGGCCGGCTGATTGACTTTGCCTTGACATCTGGGAGGCCCGCTGGCCCCTGGCACGCGTATAGGCTGATGTCGCCATTTACATGCAAATTTAAGGAGATCATGAGGGCCTCGCCCCGTAAATTCACACAAAAAAAGAAGACGTCACCCTCAATACGGCGGAGGCTCGTCCCGTCGAGACGGGAGGTCTTCGAAGTCACCCTGTACATTTTTATTGGGAGCCACGCGTCCAGAGGAGTTTAGTTTTATATAGATGGCCAGGCACAAATCTTTAGGGGTTCTTTCACTGTGGCCACTGAATAGAAGAATGAGATAACAGGCTGCCGTGTCATCAACCGGTCATTTAAACGAGCATTCAGCCTGCCTCAATGCGGCCAAGATGCAGCAGGCAAGCAGTTTGCACTTGTTTCCCTGCTTGTCATGCGCCACTTACCCCAAGCGTGCTGTTAAAAAACAAGCTTTTTTATTTTTAAGTGAGAAATGAGAAAATGTGACTAAGATCCCCTAATTCCACGCCCGTGAAAGTTTTCATGCGCGCAAACGCTAAAACCAACGGGGATCAACCTTTCTTTTATTTTGATGCTAACATTTCACCTAATGATGGAGAGCGCATTTTCCACGGTGTAAGCCCACCACGCAGATGATCCCACAGAATGAGCTGAGACGGATTCAGGCTCCGCGCCTCAGTGTGTGGAGCAGCTGACTCCCTCTCTCCACGTCCAGATGGCTCCTGCACACAGATTTGCATTCATTTTCCTCTAATATCTTCTGAAATAGCGGGGCAGCTGCATTTGTTGTCAAATACGGTTTAAAACTCCCTTTCAGGACAGCATCGTTACCTACGTGACGGGTGTGGAGATCCATTTTCTTTCTCCAGTCAACAGTATCAGATCTAAGAGGATTTGTCTCAAAGTCCCCTAATTTGATAATCAGATTTAAATCGCCTTGGTGCGTGTAATCAGGGGTTAAGTTCTAATAAGCGACTTGAAAACTGTGCGAAAAAAGCAGAGTGAGTTCTGTGCAAAAAAGATATTTGCAATCTCGGTAGAACAGACAAAACATTTACAACATGCGTCTCGGTTTGTTTCCTCTTAGAGAAAAAGAGATACATTTTTTTTAAAAGGGCCCTTTGAGGTTTTCCTGATATTTTTTTCACAAATTGAAACTTAGATTTCTCTTCAATAATAAAAAAAAGTACAAAAAAAATCCACACCCTTATTTTGTGACTGGGCAATTTGGCAATAGATTGTGTAGAGGTGAAAGCAACAGCTTATAATTCACTTATCTTTGGCAGCAGCTATTAACCCTCAGCACCAGCTAGATAGATTGCTCAGGATACAGCACACATCTCTCTTCCTCGCACCCTCCCCTCGCTCCCTCCATCCTCTCCTCCTTTTCACCACTAATGAACCGAACTGCTTGCTTGCCCCTCTCGGACAGAGTCGGACATGTAGGCTCTTTAAAAATGATTAAGATGTTTCTGATTATTACTGATTTGAACGGGATGTGCATGAAATAAAGAAGACACAGAACCATGGATTTCCTGAAGTTTGTTTAATGTCATAAGACACCCTGGCTCTAAATGTTTAGCTCATAAAAAGGAGTCAGAAGATCTTACTTTATCTTAAATGGCACATTAATAATGTGGATGCTAAGAAACGGGGATTCAAACGGGGATTGTTCATATTTATGCCTACCGCCATAAATAAAGAGATCCTCTGCTCTGCGATACACAGCAAAACAATTGAAAGTCAATCATCTCTTGTGAAAAATGCTCAATGAAAATGTCATGTAAATTAATAGATTTATAATCATGTCTGATTCTCTGAAATCATCGTTGGATTAATTACATTTTAATTACAATAAAATAACCCGCAGCGTAGAGTTAGAAATTCACAAATATATCAGTTATGTGAAGAAACATGATCTGTCATCATTGAAATATGATTTATGGCCTGTATTCACGCAGCTATTGAGATGCTTTCGATACATTAGTGAACAAGCAATCTCATCACGTCAATTTGTAATAATAACACATCTAATCGAATAAATATGTCAAATACTATTGATTTTAATCAAATATAATAAAACTAATCACGGAAATTGCAATCATTAGGCCGGCTACAAATGATAAGCAATGCCATCCTGAATTCCGAGTTATTATCACATTGTTCTTTTTTATTTTTTTTTCTCATTAGGTGTGATGGTTACACACGGTTGAATTTTCCATATCATTAAAAAAATCAAACTCACCACATATAGGGCCTAAGCAAGAGGAAAAGTGGAGCGAGTGAGTGTTCTCAGGCTGCTGCACTATAGGGCTGTACCCGTACAGAGGAGCGCCACTGCTTGACAGGAACCGTCAGAGCTCCATATTTGGGCAAAGCCACGCCTCTTCAGCGTCATATTCTGACAGCGCCTCTCCCGTGGGTTTAGAGTTTTGGCTCCCGGGAAAGATTTCAGTCCTCGGGGAAAGAGGGCTTAGTTTTGCATGTTCCCATCCATCCTGCACGACGCGAAAGGGCCCCTTATCCACCTCTCCTGTGTACTAGGAACACCTCCACTGGTGATCAGCCTTTGCCTGTGTTTGTCTTGTGGAGAAGCAGCAGCACCTTTTCAGGAGTGGGTTTTTTATTCAACAAGAAGTCCTGAAGGTTTTGGATGCGGTGCTTCAGGGATGTGGGCACTTTGAGAGCAGCATCACCCACAAACACAAACAACTGCCATCGATTTTTCTGTGAATAGCACAAAAAAAGAAAAAAGAAAAAGAAAAGAGGAACAATAGCAGCACAAAAAAAAAAATCTTGTCTATTGAACAATTCACTTTTCCAGTCTGTGGATACCGCTCTAACTAAGTACAGCACTTTGAGAATTGTTCACATCGGACGGACTGAAGAGGGAGGCAAGACCTGTGGACCGGGTTTTCCCTCGCAAGTCTGAATCGGCTCTCGCTACTTATCCCGTGATAAAATAAAAACAACCCTACAGGATAACGCGCTTGGACGTTTATTCCCTTAATTTCGCAGGAGGCTCTTTTTTCACGCAAATTGTCCTAAATGTTTGGAATTCAGGAAACTATACCGCGGGGCGGGACGACGATGAAGGAGGAACCGCTCGGTGGACTGAACTCGGTCCGCTCCTGGATGCACACAGCTGGGGTGGTGGATGCAAACACAGCCGCCCAAAGGTACGCATGCCAAAAAGCATCTGATTTTTCTCACGCATTCCCTCCTCATCATATCGACCCCTCAATCCCCTGAATACTCTGTATCAATTACGGTCTCCCAATAAATGCCCCCCCTTCGGCTTTCCCTTCTTTCATTACATCAGATTACCCATTATTGTGACAAATCAAGAAATCTCCCCCGTACTCAAGCGTGCTTCTGCATCTCCAATGTTCCCATCAGCTTCTCCATCATCTTAGTATCCCCGGTGTCCGGTGCTTAACCGAGATGGTCTCTTGTTTTCTCCCCGCAGCGGTGTCGGCTTGGCACGGGCACATTATGAAAAGCAGCCCCCTTCCAACCTCAGAAAATCCAATTTTTTCCATTTCGTCCTGGCGCTGTATGACAGACAGGGTCAGCCCGTGGAGATCGAAAGGACAGCTTTTGTGGACTTTGTGGAGAAAGACAAAGTAAGCGGCATATTTTAGAAAATACGTGCACCTCTGTACATAATCAGTACTTGTATCGAAATTATGTTCTCTGAAATGGCAATGGGTTACTAAGGGGAAGTCACGTGTAATATTGATTTAAAAAAAAAAAAGCTCAATTCGTTGATGACAGAGAGTCGTTTTAAGAACTAAAGCTGTTTCTCTTCTTTTGCACAGAAACTATACATAGCCTATAAAAAAAAAAATAATTGTAAACCAACAAGACATGTGGTGGTGATAGGCAGTTATTCTGTTCATGTTGATTTTCACAAACTGTTGTCTTCTGCAGGAACCAACCAGTGAAAAAACTAACAATGGGATACATTACAAACTGCAGTTATTGTACAGCAATGGTGAGTCAATCTCTCTTTAATATTTTGCAAACACGTGCAAATATATCACACATGAATTTGCCTGTCTGCATAAAACCCACGTGTAATAATAATGATAACAATAATAATAGAAGCAGTCTGGTCATTTTATGAATATATTCACTGTCTGAGGTCTTTGTATCTTTTATTATATGTGACTAAACTTTTTTTTGGAGGGCTTACTTTAAAAATGTATTGCCCACAATTCCTCAAAACTCACAAGTGGTCTTCTTTTTCTCTCCCCAGGCGTCAGAACAGAACAGGATCTTTACATACGGTTAATCGATTCCATGACGAAGCAGGTAAGCTGCTGTTACACTTGTTTCTTCGCTCACAGTGCAAACGCATGCTCGCAACCACGCGGTTCACTTGTGCAAAACCTTAACACGCCGTGCAAATCGTCACCCCTGAGATGCACACAGGTTTTTTTTGTTTTGTTTTCTTGAATCTGCTTGCCAAACAAACAAAAAAAAGTTGTGTCACCAAATGAAATCAAATTACTGCTGTAACAAGAAAACATAGTTTCCATTTACGACTGTTTACGTTTGGCCATATCCTAAAGTACATTTAACTCTGCAAGAGTCAGGCTTCTTTGTAGGCACCCATTCAAATTTAAACACGTCTGCTCCACATGATCTGATTTGACATTTCCTGCGCAAAGAGTCAGAGGTGACGCTCTCACCATAAATATTTTTTAAAAATTTGCATCAAGTATTATATTTATGAATATAAATATACATATTTTTGCTGAGGTTCATCTCACTTATCTTCCTCACAAACATCAGGGTGACTTTAAACCCAGAGCCCAACGCGCAAAATGCAATTATTAAGTCTTAATGCACATGCTAAGGCAACGCAAAGATTTGTAAAGTTATATATAATTTGGGGAATAAAATCAGAGATGGTTATTTCGGCTCTCCGCCTCGTGTTTTGTTATTTAATAGAGGGTTTAGGTAGAGCCTTCTGAATAGAGCCGTGAAGCCTGAGCCACTGGTCACAGACAACATTCCTGTGCGAATGATCCGAGTCAATGACGCAGAACAAGCAATTTATGGATTTCTGTTTCTACAGCTGCAAACAGCGACATAAATCAAACCAATATAGATAATCGCCCGGTTCCTAGAACAAATAAAAGAAGGAAAAAAGAAAAAATACTCAGGTCAAGGGGGACAGCTTTTAAAAGCGAGAAAGTGATGCGACCTGGTTCAGATATGTCACTTTTTCAAAGTCACTCTCTCATATTAGCCTCGCGCGTGCCAGAAAAAAAAAAAAAACATCACTAAAATTATGAATGGCACCAAATGACAAAAAAAATAATTAGCACGTTTCTTATTAAATATTTTTATTTTATTATATTCTTAAAGTGTTTTTTCAATAACGTGGTGCTTAGCCTGCGTTTACAGTTGGTGCCGGTTCAGTATACGAGGGAGAGAAGTGTCTATCCTTAGAAATAGAAGGAGGGAGGGATCGAGGGAGGGAGAGAAGAGCGGCAGAACTGATAGCTCCACGCCATCTGTTTCAGCCAATGCTCAAAAATTACTCAACCGTACCGCCAGACACCGCTTTTTATCCACAGAAAGATCATTGTTAGCGGCTCAAAATAAACAACAGATTGCCCATTAACACTTTCCCCCAAATATCCCCAGATTATAAGCATATTGATGACACTTCTATTGGATCTCTCCTTATGAAAATCTCTCTGTCTCTCTCTCTTTCTCGGTCTGTCTCTCTGAGCCACAGGATATTATCTAGATTAATAAAAAATACAATTTATTTTTATTATCATCATAATCATTACTTTTCATTTTATAATTAGATTTTTTAAATATGATTGCCACTGGAAATATTGTCGTTGGTATTGTTATTATTAGTCATAGTTATTTTGTAATTGTTTATTTAGGTTGATATTTATATGAATTAATGTAATTTAAACAGTGGGATATTGCTGTGATTATCTTAACCATGTTTCTTACTTAGCCTTTGCACTCTTCTAATATATTCCGTCGTCCTAAGATCATGTGTATTCATGCCCTGATTTATTTTATTAAGTGCAAAAATGGCAGATATGTTAGTCTAATTATTTGTGAATTTATGTGAATTAATAGGTGTTTAAGAGATGACTGTGTTTTCACTTTATTTCCATCTCATTTCCTTTCAAAGGCCATCATTTATGAGGGTCAAGACAAGAATCCAGAAATGTGCAGAGTTCTTCTTACCCATGAAATTATGTGCAGGTAAGCACTATTTTTTTGCTCCGTCCATTTTGCACATCCAGGCAAAAAGTAATTCCCTCCCCTTCAATAAGTTTTGACACTCATGATGTGATGCAGCAATCCAGACTGTCCTGTGGTCCTTCAGCAACCACAGAGAGAGAGAGAGAGCTGCTGTCATTTCTAACTTTGATATGATGTTATTCAACTATGTGAATATGCCAGTGAAAATGAGCTGCCTGTCTTTTTCAGTGAAAGAATGTACTCACAGTACATAAGTTATGTTTTTTAATCTTTAGTTTATTTATTTGTATATTCTAAGATGTGTATGTCATCATGTAAGCCTGCCAGACACAATGTGTTTTCTGTTAAGTTATGCACAGGCGCTGCATGCCATGTATCAGTTTTTTTCTTCTTCTTTTTTAGAACAGAGTCAGTTCTCGGTTGATCCCACCTGTCAACAATGATCAGCGAGCCTTTTAGCGTCATTTAACCACATAAATCTCAACCTCTCGGATTGCGCTGCTATTCAGCGGTGTCATTGATACTAAAAGGAAAAAACGCCTTTTGTTGTTATTGTTGAGCTCAGCATGAGCTTTGTGAACATTGAATTCGGATACTGTCGGTTAACCTCTCCTTTGTTGCACCGGTGCATTGTTCAAGTTACTGGTTGAGAGCAAGTGCAGCATGAGAGCTGAGAATGATTTGTCTTTTTCCATGCATAAACTCATCACTCACGCTCAATTTATACATGCATCCATCACTTATTTGTGACACGTTGAATATGCTCGTACTCTAGAGGTAATATTTTTTTGTCAAGAGGAAGTGCATTTTGCTGCTGAATAAAGATCTACTTTAACTGCTGCCTATTATCAGATAAGAATATCGACATAATAAGAACAGTTATAATAAGAATTATCTTTTGATATCTTACCTTATTATATCCTAATTGTTAGGGATGTCATACATGTAGTTTTTGAATTATGTTTATGCTCTAATACACTCCAGCACCTTAGCTATAAAACACATCTTTATTACTGCTGCTAGAAAGTCATGTAAATCAGACATATTTAAATAATGTGTGGTTGACTGACAGTAGCTTTGCACAAAATCTTTGTTTTTCTTTCTGCACCATATGGCATAAATCAATCTTATTCACATATGTTATGTTTATATGTTTTCATTTCCAGTGGAAGCTAGGATGATGTATTTGTTTATTTTTGCAGTTTTGATTCAAGTCCCAATCAAAGAAGTGAAAGGCAGCTAGCTATAGGCTTATGGGGGGAGATGGCTGAAACATGTGGTGGAAGATAGATTAGTGCTTTTGAGGCCATAATTGATAAATGCCCTGCAGAAATATTGGTTGAGGGTGGCACCTTGCATCTCCCTCAGAAATAGCAGCTTGGCAATTAGAGGTAAACAAAAGCTGAAGCTGTGAAAAGTGACTCCCCTGCCTCCTGGCCCAATCCCCACTCCCCTCCCCTCCAACACTAAGCCAAACAACACAACATGTTGTTTTCACCATTTTTATCAGCCATCAGCATCAATGGAATGGATAGATTGAGTGTAGGAAATCTAATGGCAATTTTATTTTACCTCCCCGATATCAAAATCACTCCGAGGCACTTAATAAATGTATGTGGTTTTGTGTGCATTATTTATTTATTTTGATTTATTTAGCAAAGTATTGCTTGTTCTGAAATACTCCGTCTATGTTCCTGTAGCCGATGCTGTGACAAGAAAAGCTGTGGAAACAGGAACGAGACTCCATCAGACCCAGTGATCATTGACAGGTAGGCCATGTGCAGCTTCCTCTCTGTGTGTGAACGGGGGGAGCGAGTAAGTGAATGAGTGAGTGTCTGAGTGACTAAATGGATGAGTGACTGAGTGGATGGGCAGGCGCATGGATGAGCTCGTGAACAAATGAGTTCCCTCCCGGTGTGCCAGACGGCCCAGTTGGGCTGACTTGCATCTTACAGCTCACAGTGTGGGAACTGTGGGTGATTCTGTGTGAGCGGCTGAGGGGCGTCTTTCCCAGGTACCTGTGCACCGAGGGGCGGTCACCACCTGGATAGGGTTTGGATAGGGTTTGTTCAATCACAGGTGGTTCAATCACCAGAGGATCATGCTGGGAATACACCTAATTAGCTTCAGCAACTTCACATTTATTTGGCTGGCATCCCTTCTTTGTTTACGACAGTGATGCTTACACTGTCAATAGTTGTTTTTCATTGACTGTTTCCTTCTCTCAAGTTAACTGTGAGCTAGATGCCGTTAAAGTTTCGTTTTAGAGGGTATAAACATTTTATGTCTGCTGTTTTGTTCTGCACCTTCAGGGAAGTTACATCTGCCACATTTATATCACCTTCTAAAGAGGGAGAATAAATGGTCTGCTTTCAGGCATTGACATCTTTCTCACACTGTGAAACTATATTGCATGTCCTGGTCAGCGTGAATATGTTTAGGTAGTTTAGTGTGTGTGTGTGTGTGTGTGTGTGGATATAGGGGTGAGGTAGGGGGTGTAGTTTGTGCGTCGATCTCAATGTAACTCTCACCACGTAGTAGGGAGAGACAGCAATGCTAATGTTTGACTAGCCGGAATCACTGTTTGCTTAGTGGAGAATGCCTGGTATCTGACAGAGGGGACAACTCTCTTATTAGTAATCAAATAGGGCTGAGCAGTTGTTGCTGCCACTCCACTCCAGCGGCTTCTCATGCATCAGGAAGTAGGAACTGGCTGCCCTGGGAGCCTGGATGGATTACCAGAGCTACTGCTGTCTGAACTCAAAGTCACACAGACACACGCAGATACGCACACACACGCAGGCGCCGACACAAACGCGACACCCACGCATCCTCACGCACACGCATGCTGCTTGTATGTTGTTTATGCTTTCATGCTTGACTGTGACCGTCATGCAAATAAAGTACTGAGGTGTTAAGGACGTTGTCAGGATGGAGATGTTTTTTGTTGTTGTTGCGGTATCTTGTACCAAGCCGACTGCTTAATTCATAAGTCAAGTGCGTTTGTTAGCAAAGGGACGACAGTGCGAACATTAACATATAACTTGAGACGTCTACTTTGCTTAATTTCCGCTGCTTTCATGTTTGCTTTGTGTCTCTCTGCTGCCTTTTACTGTTTAGAGTTTCGCACACCATTGTTCTTCAATCTGCGGGACAAAACATGTAACATAAGTACAATAAGCAAAATGAATGCATAGAGAATTAAAGTCAAGAAAGAGGGGTGGGAAAAAAAAGAACAGGGAAAAAAGAAGCGGATGGATATTGTAAGCTCAACTGGCTCAGGGAGGGCTCGGATTTTCATTGTGACGAGTCTGAATAGGAGTAGAGTATCCCTTTCCTTGCACAATGAGCGGCTCTGTTGAAACACAAAAGCATATGTTCCTCATTAGACCCTCCCATTGTCTCCATGTCGTAACTATGAGCCCGTCAGCTCACCCTAACAGACCCACACAGGTTCCCAGTGACTGGAGGAGGCTCGCAGAGAGGGGTGCTTGTGAAAGGTTGCAGGGTTTAGCGAGAGTTACGGACGCGGCCAGAACACACACTGTAGTAGGCTTGCTACGCAAGACTATTTACTGCAATTACTTGACTACTCCCGCTGTGCATATGGGTATGCTTTTTAGTTAAAGCTTCCATGTTTTACAGCCATTTCTGTTACATCTGTCATTTTCTCATGCACATCATTACAGGCACCTGTGCTGCGGTCGCTGCTGGCAGAAAGTGATTATTTCCAATTGAGTAGAACATAGTTGAGTGACATAAACCTTAGAGGAGAGGTTTGATTGTTGAATCAGGCATGTCTCATCTGTCTACAATTACAGTATGAAAACCAGCTAGCACTGCCACATTTCCGAGAGAAACAGTAGCATGGCCGAACCTTAAGAAACAGATTTGGAGTGAATCATTGATGGCGTTCATGCGCTGTAACATTTTCCCAGATGGTAAGAGGGGAAAGCGCACACAGCTAGCTGGCATCTAGCAAGACATTAACTGGCGTTCCCATGGATCTGGCATATCCAACGGAGTTTGGGAAACTTATCATTCCGAATGTGTCCTATTTTCCTGCGGTCAAGCCAGACATCTGTTTACCCTATTTTCTCTCAGAGTTTTGATACAGTTTTTCACTCAGATTTTTGAAGAGGAAGGATTCTCTTAAAAAAAAAAAAGAAAGTTGGTTAGATATAGGCCCAACAGCTGTCACAAAGTTTTAGCACTGCTTGGTCTGTAAATATTTCAGCGCTTACATTTGATGCCGTTGCATTATTCATACTCCTTTTTGGATGAAGAAAGGCCCTATTTTTGTTGCATTTGGGTGTTTTTTTTTATGTGTAGTGACTCAAATTTCAATGTATCGTTTGGGAACATCAGTACGTAATTTGCTCCACAAAAGAAATTGTCTTTTGTCTTTCAAGAGCGTACGTGTACTTTTTCAAGAAAATAAAAATGTTCAAATTCAGTCGGTGCTTACATTAAATAAAAGAAACAGTCAATTTATCTTGTGACTAATTGTAGCACTTTTGCTATGACCGCATCTCTATGCAGTTCGGTATAATCATCTCTCCCCTTTATAAATCCAGCGGTGCTACAGATGTCACATTTATAAGTTAATGGTGCCTTAAAGTAGGTGGGGGTGTAGGTTTATTCAGTCGGTAATTTGAGTCTTTAGAATTATAGTGATGAGGTACCCAATATCTGATTAGATGGTTTTCCCATTTACAGTGCATGTGTTTAGCCAAACATAACTCAATTTGCGATGACTCTCCTGGTCTGGTATCTGTCTTCACTCTCTTGCATATTGACTTTGTCTTCTCTTGTGTGAAAGATTAGATACATTGTTCAGGCTTACACATGGATTTTGTAATAAGACGGCACATGTTGTTGAAAGAGGAGAGAAAATGACTCATTCTGCGTGTCAGGGTTCAAAGGTCACATTTTACTCGGAGAAGCCTGAGCAATTTATGCAGAAAGTAAAATCGAGACACACACAGAGAGAGAGAGAGAGAGAGAGAGAGAGAGAGAGAGAGAGAGAGAGAATGTGTTATCAATCTGTATTCTGCCCATATGTGAATTTTGATTTTAATGTATGTTCATACAGTTTAACATCTTGTGTCAATTTACGCTGCCATTCACAAACGGGTTCTGGACCAGATCTAAACATGTCAGCTCCATTTATTCCAGCGGCCACGGCACTCCCTTTCACTTCCTGTCACAAAGGTCAAGGAGCACTGACCTTTGGAGTGCAGCCCAGCCACTGAATTATTCATGACATTGACTTGTTTTTTCCCTTATTTTTCCCCTTGTCTTTTTTTTTGGTCAGCACACATGGTTGTGCTGTGGGAGGCTTTTATTCATTTAGCTCATTTATAAAGGCCTCACCGCACCTGTTCGTGTGTTAATGCGATTAAATTTTGGCCTAATGTAAATTTTGCTTAGCTTTCTGTTATGTCCCTCATTAGTGAGCCTGTATTTTCTAAATGACTTTGCGTTATCGTTCATTTGTGGAACACCTACGAGGTCATTTCCCAGAGTGCACTTGACTTGTTGTCAAGTTGTTTACCAGAAAACAAAAGACCGCAGCCTTAGAACGTCTCGCATGCGGCTCCCCCGTCCTTCTAAGAAATAAATCGCAAAATTTGTGTGCTCCCATCTGGTTTTTGCAAAACTGTGATTACCTCCAAAAGCTGAACAAATGCCAGTATTTATAAGGTCAGCCCTTTATGTGGAAATGTGATGTAAATGAGAATCAGCGAAAGGGGACATTAAACAAAATTAAATTCATTGTCTCCTTTAATGTCATTTACATTTTTGGCTAAGCCCTGGACTGTCAAAGAGGATTTCTAAAACCGTTTTAATTGCACATCAGCATTGGAAAAGAGGGTGTGTTTTCACTGAGCGGCTGTCTTGATAACCTGCAAAGGGAAGTCTGTTTATGAAGTACCTAAATGGCGTGTTTTCACTGCATCTGTAGATGAGCAATTAAAATGGCACTCGGTAGGTAGTGTTAATCTAGAATTGTGCTGCCACTATCCATAATGAAAATGATGCAGAGGACAGGGTCACTGTTGTTGTGATAGAGAGTTGATTGCTGCAGGTGTTCCTTCCGGATTTTTTTACATTATACCTTTGAGCTGTGGGACATGCGCTGCAATGTTTTGTTAGGCTTCCCGGTGAGTCATTTAAAGCTGTTAACGTGTGTCGGAAATGCTTTCTCCCTATATGTTTACGCACGCATGCAAACCCCTGCACGCACATTGTTATTTGTGGCTAAACAATATATCCATCTCAGTGTTTTCTTCGTGGCCGTGTTTTGTGCAATTCATGTGACAGTTGTGAGTTTTTTGACGCCCATTGAGAAATTGGAGAATAAACTGGCCACCCCTGCCTAAATCGACGTGATGTTTGAGTGAAGCCTGTCTGCTCCCAAGCCAGAGTAGGAAGAGCAGGAAGTGTTGAGAGCGAAAGCTGTACTTGGCAGCTCGCCTTTGGCTTGCACTTGCCGAAAAATGAAACCCAGACCCTCTCTGCAGCCCCAGAGCCAGAACCTTCTTCCCAGTGCTCTAACATCCAGGATTGGGTAATACTGTTCACTAAGCAAAACATTACCTCAAATTATTCTCGCCCTGTTTTCTATTCCCTCCTCCCTCATGTCGGTTTTATCGCAGTTTGTAAATGTCAAGACACGTACAAAGACGCACAGTATAAATGATATTTTCCAAATTATGCTCACATGTTTGGGTTCACATGAGTGGCGGCTGAACGTAACGTGGTGCCTGGCGTTCCCGAGGGAGACCCACCTCACTAGGGTAGGATTCCCCAGTGGCATCAGCTAATGGCAAGACTTGACAACAGCAGAGAAGCCGGGGGTGTTGTGTTTTACTAGCGCTGAGCAGGGGTGATGACTTTAACATGTGTGCAGAGAAAGACTGAGATGTTTGTGTGGTGTGTGTCCCTGTGCGTGCACACCCTTGCGTGCACTTGTGTGTGTGTGTGTGCGTGCTGTGCTAAAGAGAGAGGTGTGCAGTACGAAAGAGTGGCGCGGGCCAACAGAGCGACGGATTCGGCTCCAGTTTGACGGCAGTGAAAGACGAAACATGGTTCCACATGTGTTGAGAAAGAGCAGTCCATCTGTCCATGGAGACAACCCCTCCCCCCTTCACCACCCCCTTCTCTTTCCCTCTTTCCTTCTCCTCTTCTCCTTCTCTTGCTCTCTTCTCCCCCCACTCTTTACTCCCCTGGTTCACTGCTGACAGAAACAAGGCCAGAGCTGGGGTGATGGGATGAATGCAGGGCCAAGAGCAACACTGGATGTTGTATACACACACACACACACACACGCACACACACACACGCACATTGAAGAGAAATAAGAAAAGGTTATCAAAGATTCTTTTGGTGTATATGTTGTTTTCTATCTTCAGTTGCATTCACTGACTTAGTTTAGCGCTGCGTTAATGTGATTCAAACCCGGCTGCGGAATTGATTTATTTTGATATTATGAAAGAAAACAATCTATTAAGATTTATTTACTTCTTCCCTGACACACTGCTGCAAGAAGCCACCATGGTGAAAATCCTACATTATTGAAATTAAATCTGAAGTGAATAAAACATGCCGCTCTTTCTCAAATATTTAGCAGCGCTGTTTTATAATTAAACTTTGTAGCTGTTTTGAAGATGTTGTTTGGTTTCTTAAAGCATTAATGACGCAAGAGCTTTGTCAAACAGCTCCTGATTCTCTGAATCACATTTAGGTCACTCAGACCAGTGTTTCCTTTTGGCCATTTTTTTTCTTTTGAAAAAGGGTCTCTTTTCTTTCTCTTGGCATGTTCTCACTCCCATTCAATCCTTATTAGGTTTCCCCTAATTGTCAAACAAACTGTTGGGTCAACCTCAGTCGTATCTGGCCGTAAAACAGCACATTAGGCCATGGTGAGGGATATATGTGGTATTTCATCGGAGACGGAGTAATGCTGGGGTTTTATGGTTAAGTACCAGTTCACGCCCACGCCATTTGTTTCGCATTAGAGTGGAGGTTTTGTAAATCAGATCAATATGTTCGCTGAGATGTGATTCCTTGTCGGGATCTCCCGAGTCGTTCTTTCCTCAAGTATTTTTCTTAGGGGACTGGTTGTCGATGCACACTCCTCCGCTCCCCCCCCCCCCCCCCCCCCCTCCCCTCCCATCCTCCCCCGTTTCCCTACCTCTGTCAGTCCCTCCCTCCATCTCCACCTCCATCTATTTCCATTTTCTGAATGTAGCAATTTGTAGTGTGACACAGGCAAGATTAGGATGGGAAGCAGTCTGAAGATTTCATCGGACATGGTCCTGCTCCCGCTGGTGTGAGGTCACAGGACAAAGATGGGATAGGGTCATCAGTTACCTCGGGGAAACGAGCTGGTCTGCTGGCTGCTCCGTTGGCCCCAGGGGTGCCTGGGATGTATCGGAGAAGAAGCCCCAGAGAAAGAGCCCTGAACCAGCGTCATTTATTAAAAGTGACAAGTTATTTCTAACTATAGCTCTGTTTTTATTGTTTTACAATGCTGTCATTTGGAACAGTGCCCCTCTCTTCAGGAATCACAAACAAGTGATAAATGAACGGGGCGACCTGCTTTTTAAACATACACATCCTCGATGCACTTTGGCCACACGTGTGTGCTGTTAAATAATATTATGTGTTTTGTTGCGCTGCTTAAATTAAACAAATGTGCAGGTTTAATAAAGATCAACCGTATGATAAGTGTAATGAAAATATTTCACAATTCACCAGTTTTCTCCGGGACATTTATTCAGTAAATGAATAACAGCTTACAGTATGAATCTCAAGCTGACCTCCGCATAATCAGTACCAGAAGTTCCACAGAACATGACCACACTGTGTGTTTGTGTGTGTGTGTGTGTGTGTGTGTGTGTGTGTGTGTGTGTGTGTGTGTGTGTGCGCATAGAGAGTAGGGCTTCAGCGTCTATTTTAGTGTTTGGACTTTTTATTCGAGAGTTTCTTTAATAAAAAAAGACATCATTCATGCTATTAGTGGAGTATTTATTCAATGTTTGACCGGTGCTCTTCATTTGGGGTCACTGAGGTACTCTGCTCCCCCCCTGTTTTTTTTTTTACTGCCTGCCCCAACTGCGTTAATGATATATGACAGAAATTTCCTTGAGCTGGTTCAGTGGCAAGAAAGGTCCTGGCTAGTCTATATCAATCCATCTGACTTATGTTCCCATGTCTTGAATTACCGCTTGATGGAAACCTGCTGCGGGCTTCGCTTGCCAATTGAAATCAGATCTCCTCCACAGCCTGGTGTGATATTGATCCATATTCAACACCCAGGCAGCCGATCGATCAGTATTGATTTACAATAAAAAACACTCCTCTGCTTGTTCAGCACTGCGTTCGATACTTAAAGGCAAAGGGGGGAAAAAATATTTAAAAAGAAGAAAAACGGGATTGTGCTTTTTATCATGCAGTGACCAGCTGGAATAAATCATAGAAATGCGAGGAGATGTTTCAATTTCATTAGAGGAGTTTGAGTTTAAGTGACCAAACCTTGACCACACTGGCTACCAGCAACCACGTCCGCAGTGAACAATGATCCTCTCTGCCATGTGAGACTAACCCATAAAAATGGTTTAACGGGATGACACTTCTATAAGGACTCATTTATTGAAGGAGGTGTGTCTGTTTCTGAATTAGTGGCACATCTGCACTGCAACGGGGAGTGCTAAAACTGTCATATCAAATCTATCTGAAAATTGAAACGGAATGCTAAAAGTGGTGGATCAAGCCCGAGCACTTTAGCTTGATTTTGGCGTGTTAACAGGATGACATGATTTCCTGTAGTTTGGATATTAATTTGTCTCATTTTCTAGCCCGCCTGCAAACGCACACACACACACACATGCCGGGTCTCTGCCTCCCACACGGCCATCATTAGGGCCCGGTACAAACTGGAACAGACTAAGGCGACCCACTCAGCTCCAGTCCAGATCCACTTTTCTCCCTGTCACATCTTAGTCCTAATCTCTCGGACTTCCTCTCCTCTGCCAAATAACCGTTCCCATCCAGCAGGTCCCAGCATTGGCCCGGGCTGCCAACATCTGAAAGTTATTATCCCCAATCTCTGACATCCAGGAGTTTACAGTTATATAATGATGGGGAAAACCACATGTCCCCAGAGGCAGAGAACATTTTTGAGATGCCTCCCCATCTGTTTTGGGGGAGCTGCCCATTTTGGGCCACACTCAGAATGGCAGGCAGATTTTTTTGGAGGAATTTTTATTTTCTACCACTGGAACAGGCCAGTCTGGGAATCATTATATGGGGTGATAAAGCAAATCCAATTGGGTCAGGTTCCCCTCCACACAGTGCTGGTGGCACCGGCTCTCCCTGCCTCACTGCTCGTCTCTGACTGTGTAAGTGGTGGTTGTTTGTTTGTCCTAGAGAGGCTGGGCTGGGGGACTAATGCAAGCCCGGGGGCCGGCCAGGTCGGAGGCAACGGTAAACCCGAGCCGCCTGGTGTAGCAGTGCTCCCTCGCTGCTGGCTCGGCCTTGTTTGGACTGCAGCTCCGGTTTGCTTTCTTAGAGGGAAGCTGAGCCTCCGTAATCATTGAGCCTTTCGCTCGGGTGGGGAGCACAGTCGAGACCAGAGGGAGTGATGACATAGGTCTGCAGAGGCCTGGCCCGGTCCACCCCTGCTGCTCTTAGCATATTTATTTTCTCTTCCCATTGTGTGGTTTAAGTCACACCATATTATGTTCGGACCTTATGCACGTGCATAGGCACTCGGATGCGAAGAAGTGTATGGCGTAGAGCTGTAGGCTTTGTTTTTACTAATAACTCCGGGGATTAGTGACTCGCTGACCTCAGTGTAATCTTTATTAGTCTGTTAACCATATACTCTAGTTATGGAGCAGCCCTGACCGATGTGAGAGCAGTGACACAGACATGCAGTTCAGGACAACACAAAGGGGAAACTATCCAAATGACATGCTATTATTAAATCACTATGTAACAGATGATGTTATGTGTAGATGCATCTATGTTTCCGCTAAAGTGTTCCAAAATCTTACAGATTTAGATAATTTAAAACCCCCATCCAGCCTCCTGGGCACTCCTCAAAAATGTTTTATTCAACATCACCACTCTGTTCTGTTTTGTTACGTTATTGAAATGGGTTGTCCATTCGAATAGAGTCAACCTGGTGGGACAATCTCATTGTAGCCAGTGGAGAGTGAAAGCCATCTCTGCAGCATAACCTCACCAGAACACACACATAGATTGGAAGAGGGGGGCAGTGAGAGCGAGAGTGCCTTCTCCAGATGGAGATCCCAGATATGGGAGAAAATGTCCGGGCCATTTTCCAGGGTTTCCATAATGGGAATCTACCCCTTGCTTGCTTATTAAGTTGTGCACACAAGGAGGAGTGAGGAGAGAGATGGAGAGGAGAGGAGATAAGGGCAGGCGAGGCGAGAGATGGACAACCCGCACGCCGTCACCTCTCTGTTATAAGTGTCAAACAGACCCTGTCGGAGAAATCACAGGTCATGTGGATAGATGATTCTCAAAGCACCACATTGATATAAGGGCTTTCTTTTTCCGCTTTGAGCCGCGGAGGCGCATGATAAGATTTGTTTTTGTTTTCTGTTGGAGAGGGAGAAAGTATGACGTTCAGGTCAGCAAGGTCGACTCTTGGGGGTCACAGAGTCACAGCCCTTTTTGGTACCTGAGTAACCTCACATGGCTAAGCCATTTCTCAGGCTCCCTCAAATGACGGTGGGGTGTGGAGGTGGGGGGGGTAGGTTGAAGGGGTGGGCAGGAGAGTGATCTATCAGCGGCAGCAGCAGACATGCAGACAGAATGGCAGCTACTGCAGCTAAACAGAGTGAGACAGATAGGCAGAAGTCTCTCATACGTAACACCAGGAGCTTTAAGACGACAGCGCTGAGTGTTATGGATGCTTGACATTGACCTCTCATACAGACATGGAGTATTTATCAAGGTTGTAGGACAATAGTGTATTCGTTTGTAAATTATTTAGTTGATTGGGTGAGATGCCACTTTCCTCACATAACACTTGCCACTTTGGTAAGATAAGAACAATCTGTTTCCATTCTGCCTCTTGTGCGTCTTGTTAGATGTTTCCTACAAGACTTAGGATTTAGGTGATCATATTTTGAAGACTGTCAGTTCTATCAATTCAAATCTGCTTTAAAAGAAGAGGGAAATAAAAGCTCTGAAGCTTACATTTCTCTCGAAGAGAAATATTTGTGTACAGATAGGCCTGTCATTCTGCGAAACAACATTCATGATTCTTTTATTGGTGCTCAGCCATCACCCCCTTTCTTCCTCTGCGGAAAAGAGGGCTAGTCTACAAAGTGGCTTTTTGCCGTTTGAGAGAAGTAAACTTCATCAGGTCGACGGCGAGGTGTGCTTCACATGTCACTCATTCGAGCTCCCTCCTAATGAAATGCTGCATACAGATTTCTGCCTGCGGGCTCAGGGGGATAAGACTGTGGTAACAGAATGAAACAAACCCCTTCCCATTCCCTTCACTCACACTCACACAAGCACACGCACATGCACAAACATACACACACACACACTTGCTGGAGAGCATCCATGTGAGGAGATCCAAATCTGCAATTTATTCAAATATTGATATTTCTACTTGTCAGGAGAAAGGTGCCTTGAAATTTCCTCTGAGTACTCCTGTCAAAAAAAATAGCAGGAAATATGTCAGATAATTCATAAATGGAGTTCAGCGCTGCAAAGTCAGTTGGGAACAGCAAAAAATATATATGCTTGTCAATGAAGAATAGGAGCAATATTACAGAGCCTGCTGCTCATTCTTCCATCATGTCAAGCAAACAGCTTTTGCAGGCCCATAAGTGTATGTTTCAGTCTGTGTGTGTGTGTATTTGTGTCTATGCACGTATATTTGTACATGTCCCCGTGTATGTACATGCGTATGTATATTTATGCATGTGAATGTGTGTGTGCTTTGGCTATGTTGTGACTCCTACTTAGATGTGTTTGTTATCTTTTTTCCATCAAGACACCCCATTTCCAATCTCGAAGCAGCCAATGGGAATGTGTCCGTTTTTTTGCAGAGGTCCGTAACCGGACGCTGGCCTCCATGTGGTTTGAATTAGGGCCCCCGAAACTGTGAAGGACGCCTTGAATGACGTGAGGCACTTGCAGACCAAATTCCATTCTGCTGAATGGTGGAGAAAAGAGCTCTCCGGAATCCTCCGAGATTTTTTTGGCTCGGGCCCGCCGGCGATTAAAACAGGGCGGAAACCAATAACTCAATGAATCATGGGGCAACGTCCCATGAAATCTCTCACTGCTCTGTCACACCCTCATGCAAACCCAAAGCAACTCGAACTCTGCTGATTAGTCTTTTTTTTTCCCAAAGTGGAAAAAAAAAGAAGAAATCGGACAAAAGTCATGTTCTTTGCTCCTGTAATTGAACAGAACTTTCAACACTTTGAGCAGAAAAGGCGCTCTCTCCGCTGCCTCCTCCCCGTTAGTTACCTCCATTTTGACAAAGTGTGGGCTTCCTGATGATGCATCGCTTGACCATGTTGTGCCAAGGCAAGACAGAATGGGACGCCACATATCTCACGCGGTCATGTGATGCCATAGTTCATAGCAGTTGATGAGATGCAGTTTGGCACAGCTTGGGACCCATCTGGGAGATGCAGATACGCAGACAGGAGAAGTATTTTACAGCAATGCATCTGCGCGCTTGAAGAGCTATTTAGCATATGCTGCTGTACGAGAGAATTTGCTTTGCTGTTGCCAGCTGCAGATTAGTCTTCATTTCTCCAAAATCCGACAGAACAGCTGATCCATAGTCATAGACGGCTAGCATTGACCAAATAATGTTTTACGTTAATGCAGCGTGTTATTTCATATTTTATTTAATTACCTCTGCGTTACATTGAATTATTCCGCTAAAATAACACAGGAACAGCAACCAAGTCTATTTCCAGTTTTTCTTGTATCAACAATAACAATGTCAAGCAGTGCAGTAATGCTGCTGCCGGCACTGGCTGGTTTGTTTCTGTTAGCTCTAGCAGAAGTCAAAGCCCTTGCTGCTGCTCTAACTCAAGTGGCTGATATGTTAGGCCATCTAGGGCATGGCAGGCGGTTGACAGTCCATGCAACCTGTCTACCCACAGGACATCTCCACATAGTGTGTCCACAGTGGGGCCAGCGCTGTCATCTGGGCCCACTATGGACCACTGCTCTGCTGACAGTGAGAGGGTAAACGTTTACCACCTCAATCCCCCATTAACTCGGTGAAGGCGTTTCGATCCTCTGTGAAAATAATGATATTGATTGGAGCTTGGCTCTACAAACGAAATGGTTGCAACTAAAAGAGGGATGGGCCCTTGCATTAGAATATGGGATTTTCGAGGATAAAAGAGTGTTTGGATCTTGTTATATTTTTCCTCTCCTCCATCTCCCCCTAGCTTTCCCCCACCTCCTTGTCTCCTCTCTTTCTGCATTTTTATGTGTGCGCATGTAGTGTGAGAGCCCCCGTGTCTCCTAAGATTACCCTCCGCTATCCCCGCAATCAAACAACAAATGACAACATCATTGCTCAGGCCTTTCAAAATACGACACAAAAAAAGTGTGTTGTAGCTACATTAACTTGCAACAACCCCCTAATAGACCCTTGTGGGTTTTGTATCGCTCCCCCTCTCTCTCCTCTCTTCTCTCTGCTAGGCTGTCACATATCCACCCCCCTCACAGTGCGAGCCTCCGAGCCTCGGTGGAGATCAGGAGCTCCCTGTCGGAGGTGCTTTGTCACGTAGCCCAGGGAGCGTGGAACTCACCCAGAGCTGTTGAACAAACACAAGCACAGGGGCTGTCAATAGCAGCTCCGCAAACTAATTGCCTGTCAAATGAACCACCCTCGTTAAGCTGCCCTCACACACTCACACACTCGTGCGTGCACTGTGACATCCATACGCTGGCACACACACCCACACACTCACCGTGCCGATTTGATTCAAAGAGTAGTGATACCTTGTTAGAAGAAAAGACACACGAGTGGCACTTCTCTGTTTGCTGCCTTGTTTCCGCAATCGTTACCGGCGTGTGTGGTGCAGTCACCGTGAGATTGCCATTTTGTTATTATTAAGGGGAACATAGCATGCGTATAGCTGATATAAGCCAAACGCATCCCACACACCCATACAGTTTATCAGCTGGTGTAATATTTCAGTTTTTAAAACCACTCATTAGATGGTAGCAGAGCTCCATACGCCAAATGTTATTGTTTTGGTGTTTGTTTTGCTTTTTTTTTTTTTTCCTGTAGTCATTAGGCGGTAGCAGTGGAGTGCCCAGCGCCTTGTCTGGGTGCCTGTAACAGTGCTGTCGGATTGACACAGCTGGGGAGAGCAGCTTGAGGCTGCACGCTCAGGAATACACAGGGGTGTTCAAAGCCCCTCTCTGAATCCTGATCAGAGCGCTGCCCCGGCCAACTGATGGCCTATTAAATATACATGCGCAGAGGTCAGAGCTGGAGGTCCCGGCTTCCTCCCAGCCATGTGCACTTAAGCGGAAGGGCTGGGCAACAATAAAACCTCCTCTCGCTCCAGCGAGCTCTCCCCTGACACCCTCACCTCCAGTGTGTACGTCAGGTACAGTGCTCACCTAGCGCTATATTACAACTGCCTTTGTGAAAAGGCCAAATGATGCATTTTTTAAATGGTTATTACATATTTATATTCAATAACACCAAGGATCACTCTTGCGTCCGTCTGTCTCCCGTTTTCTTTTCTGTTGTCACTGATAAATAGCCTTGCTCGATACGAGCACACACAGGTCCACATGCCTCGTCTTTGTAGTTCACCAGAGATTGAGACAAGAAGGTAGAGGGAAGAGCCCCATAATGGCCAGTCATGATTAACATATTCAGAGTGACACTCTCTCTGTGTTCCTTCGTTAAGCCCGGTCTGTCTGACTAATGAAGTGAAGCGGCAGTTTATCAATTAACCCAGCACTGAGCCATTTGTGCTGGGGATAACACTCACGCCGGGCGTCACGGTGATCCAGTTTGGTGCCCTTTAACCTCCGCGAGTGTCCAACAAGGAAGGACTGTGTGACAATGACAGCAAGACACACAAGTCCACAACTGGAGATCCACTAAACAGGATTTGTGCCTGCTGTTCGCCAGCCAAATGCAGAGAAAGGGGTGTGGATTGATTGGGTAATAGGATCACGAAAAAAGATCTCCACAAACTAACATTGGGGGTTTTCAGCACTCTCAGACTTCGCATAGATCATAGCAAACAACTTAGTGCTGTCTCTATTAAAACAAGCCCTCCCCTGCCATTATCTTTCCCCCCACTGCTCCTTCCTCCATTTCACATTGTTTGTGTTCATTAAGACATGGGCGACCTGCCTTATCCACACATCAGACCTAGCTCTCAAGAGTAATTGCGATGGTCTCGCAGAGGATAATGTGGTTTAAACTCAGTATAGCCTGTCTATTAGGAGAGACATGATGGCAACCACAAATAATAAAGAACTATTTATTCCTCTCTCTGTGACGCTAACTAGGTAACATATCAAGCCGGCACCGCTAAGGGTCTCTCTTACTGTCAGATATGGCACCCTTCATCCATTCCCAATGGCCCTTGCCTCGACATCTCTGCTCTTCATTTTCTACATGAGGTTGGTCATAAATGCACACACACCTCATATATATTTGATAGTTAATATTTATCCTCGCTAGGGAAGTGCACTTTACATGTGGTAACATACGATTACCTGCAATTCTTATAGCAAAGAAACAAAATCGATATGGATATATAATTCATGACGGAGGGGCTATCAGTTTTTATGGCTCTCTATCCAGGCTCATTAAAGTTTTATCGTAATTGACTGCAAGCAAGAGTTTTTAAGGCATGTTTCTCCCTCACTTTCTACCTTTAATAATTAAGTAAAGTTTAATTGGTTGTATTTTGAAGCACCTAGTGGATGATAGGAGTCTCCCAAATTCAGAACCATAAATTATAGAGCGATATGTTATGCATTAACCTGTCAGTTTGTTCATTTGTTAAGGAAAAGTACGCTCCCAACACCCCCCACACCCCCCCCCCCCCCCCCCCCCCCCCCCCCCCCCCCCAC
>NW_022280033.1:7344402-7358460 GCF_004355925.1 Anarrhichthys ocellatus | reverse complement strand
CCCCCCCCCCCCCCCCCCCCCCCCCCCCCCAAATCACACCTAGAAATCAAATAACTGCCCAGGCCCTTCAAAAAATTCCTTTTTATGCCTTTCATTGCTGTGTTAATGTAGTGACATGACGCTGTCACTCAGACTGCTCCCATCAACCGCCAGCCCCGAATCGACTCCGCTGATTGGTGGTCAACTTGTTCTCTTGAAGGGAGATTGACAGACGGAAAATTGCACTCTCAGATTTCACCCTTCATTC
This sequence comes from Anarrhichthys ocellatus, assembly GCF_004355925.1. Classification (NCBI taxonomy): domain Eukaryota; kingdom Metazoa; phylum Chordata; class Actinopteri; order Perciformes; family Anarhichadidae; genus Anarrhichthys; species Anarrhichthys ocellatus. Next base: position 7,358,213 of record NW_022280033.1, on the reverse strand, counting down.
GTTGCAGTTGTTCTTCCACTCGTCAACTCTCCGCCGTGCCTGAGACAGACAGAGGCTTTATCCATTAGCTGTTGGCTTGGCGGGTGGGTGGGCAGATTGAGGCGGGATGGAGGAGGAGATGGGGGTAGGAAGACAATCCTACATTTGAGCACTCTGAGGGAAAATCAATCATGTCATCATAAGTGAGAAGTATGGATGAATTTCATCAGCTGGTTCCTGTCCTGTTCACGCCGCTGGCTTTCTGACTGGCCTGTCCTTCTGATTGGCATCCTCAATGACCCTTAAATCCAAAAAAGGAGACGATTTTGAAAACACTTTAATAAGAGAAATCGGACTGTAGTTTCAGGGTCACAATTTCCCACTTCTCCTGCTGCTGCACTGTGGGAAACCTCAAGCGGTTTCTCTTGACAAAGTGGTAATAGATTTACCATGTGATTTTGTGCCAAACCAGCATTAGGCAGTTTTGTAAGAAAATGTTTCTCAACTATTTTTCCGTCCACAGCAGATATGATGAAGTGTTATAAAGGGCAGCGGCACTCTGCCACTGAACATTTATTTTTATAATTTCCCCCATCATCTCACAAGGTCACAGATGAGCACTAAAAGCATCAGAGGTATAGGGTGTGAAGCAATCAAAAATGGATGAAAGTGAAGACATGGAAATCACAGATGAGAAATTGACAGCCGTTTACAGCCTTGTTGTTGATGTGAGTGACAGAGCGAGGGAGAAAGTGAGAGGGAACGAGTGAGGAGAGGGAAAAAGGCAGAGTTAAAGTGGTGATAAATTTAATGGAAAAATCAAATACAAAACAAATTCATTCCTCTAAACTTGATGCTTCAGTCGGTCTTTTCTTGGCCTGTGCTAAGCCTTAGAATAAACTGTCACTCCTTATCGATCGCATCTGAATTGTTACCGAGATTTCTGAAAAGTAGTCTTGACACACACCCTGCGAATAGTAATCTTGGAAGATGAGAACATCCAGACTGAACAGCTAACACCCCTGACTTAAAATAAAAGAGGCTTTTCTTTTCTCCCCTGTTTAAATCCAAGCTAATACACTTTGGCGAATTACAAATTCCGTGATAAATATGTCGCGCCGAAAGATGTGCCCTCGTTGGATTTTGCTGTCTTTGCTGGTGACTGTGAATGAATGAGCGGCGGGGCGGAGGAGGGGGGGGGGGGGGGTGGCTCAGCATTTTGTCATGGGGAATGTTTATAAACAGCGACTGAGCATGAAATGTTTGTACACAATTTGTTTTGCCATTTGTGATGGAGATGACATGATCAAAAAATCAATTCACTTCACGTCTGATTTCCAGCGAGCGGTTAAATGACTGCCGTCGACAGCGCCCACTGAAATTCATGTATCATGGTATGGTTCATTATATTCCGATGGTGTATTAATTATGGCTATAGATAGAGAGCTCGGCTGTGAGCTGTAGCCTAGCTGCTGTGTGCCAGGGGGAGCTAGCCTGAGGAGGAAAGCTCTGCTTGTATCCACTCATCCCTCAGCTGACAGGCTTGCTCCAGGAGAAAAGGATTTCTCCGGATTGAGTGCCATTTTCTCTTCTTTAACAAGGAAATTAGTGTGTAAAGGAGATCTGTCAGGATAAAGTGCAGCTTGACTGCTGCTGCCCTCCCCTCCTCTCTGTCTTTCTTTCCCGCCCTTCCCTCCCTTCCCTCCCTTCCTCATCCTGTAACTCGCTCTCCACCTCTCTCTTGCTTTTCTCTCCCTCTATCTGCCTCTCCCCTTCCTCTCCCTTTCTTCCCCTTCTCCCCCACTCAATGGCTCCCTCAGGGGATCTTCCTTGAGCATTAGCAGAACACATCCAATGTCCCAGCAACATGATTTCATGATATGATTTGTACCGGGGATTTGCAATAATCCGCAAATAAAGTTGAAAGTGAATGACTCTCAATAAGAGACGCAGACAAGCAAAACCAAACCTTTTACGATTTTCTTTATCTTTAATGGCATGAAAAATGAATTTGTTTTGCATTAGATCGCAACAATTTAGCAATGGCCTGAGTATGTTGTTTTGTCTTTGGCTTTTATGATCATGATTAATTCCTACACAGGAACCTCGGTGATATACATAATGTATCATTCGCTCATTTAAATGTTCAGTCCCTCTGCAGTTGCAGAGGGCTTGGTAGCTCATTACACATTACCCATGTGTGTCTGGGAGTTGGAGTGTGCCAGCCACTCACTTGTAGTCAAAGATACAGTATCTGCTGCTTTAGCAGGATGTCACGGTTTGACAGTGCGATTAAACTCAGGTGTCATCTCCACCACTCCAGCTTCATTCGCCTCTTGTTAGTCCCTTTATTTGGTTCCAACATTAGCGAGAACCAACTTTTCACCTCAAGAAGATAGACAGGGATGAGACCCACTGGCACATTTTAATAAGTCTGCTTCAAAGGTGTAGGTGGGGGGGGGGATAAAAATCAAAACATCCTGGGTTAATTTGAAATGTACTCTGCATCTGTGATGGGAAACAGCCTCACAGGTGAGTGAGGGAGACAATTAGGGAATATCCGTAAGTGCAGGAGCTGCATACTAAAAAACGCAAATCACTATTTCCCCATCTGGCCCCTACTGTGCCGAGAACTGCAGCTGAGGTCCGATTTCACCCGTCAATCACGGCCGCTTCGCTGTGGGGTGTGTGTCCTGGTGAGAGAGCCTACCCCCAAGTCATTAGCACACACAGTCAAACTGTACTGAGAACTGCCCTACACCGCTCTGCTCTGCACCACGGTTTAAATATCCCCAGCCTGTGACAGGATCAGTTTAGCGATCTGTAGGATTGATCTCCTCTTTAAAGTTTTGCCTGAGGCGACTCTAATTGGGAACGAGGCTGCCTCCTACTCCCCTCACTCCCTTAACTGTCAGTCTTGGCTTTGTTTACTGAGGACATGCCCAAACCTATTTACTCAATAATGAGGAGACGTGGTGGGGATGCTGCTGATCACATTGAGGCCCCCAGCGGGACTTCAGCATGCTGGGAAGGGCGGGAACATAATTTTAGACTTTTAGGCTGGTGAAAGTTAGCCTACGCCGTTGCTATAATGTAGAGTGGTGAATAATTTGTCCTCCTTGTTTTCTCACATGGCTCTCGTTCCTTGATTTGCAGAACGCTTGTCTACCGTTGGGAATTTATTGTTTTTTCCCTGTCATACCATGCAGTTTGCTAAAATAGAACGGCATTTAAAAGACAAAGCACATAAGTAGTATCATTTCACACTTGTAAAATGCCCTCCATATGCTTCATGCCATCTAGATAGAATAAAAGCAGACTGAGAGCCCACTCCAACCTTTGAGGTATCACCAATGTCTTGCTGTGGAGTGGGCTATTCATGACTGGAGTGCCTTGGCCTAGTGGGCCATTTCCCTTTTCCTCTCATGGTGAATTCCTCAGATTCTCACCCTCATTTAGGTTGTGTTCATTTGCGCTGACTGACAAAGCCTTTGGTGTGGATAGCGAGGCTATGGATTCCATTGATGCCCATTGGGATTATGAATGATGAAGTGGAGAAGCTGCCGCTATCAGAGGGACACAACACTGCTCTTAATAGAAAAGCATTTAGAAAGGCAGCAGGGAGGAGGTGGTGGTGCTGGGGGCTTTCTGACACTCGACTGATAAGAGGCAGCTCTTCAGAGGTGGTAGTGTGTACAATGAAACACGCTGATGGGGATACAATGACACACATGTTGCGTCTGACAGGCGGTGATTTAGACGTGGGGTGAAAAAAGAAAAAAAAAAAAAAACCTGGACCACACAACAGAGTTTCATAATGCGATATACTCTCGATACAGAATTTTTCTTATGAGGCTGGCTTGTGGACGTTTCTACTTATTGGTTTGATTTGCGGGAAAATGCGTTGTCATTACTCATATCTGGCCGTGACAGATTGAAGAGGGGCAGGGAAAGGGAGAGAGAGGAGTTAGTAGAGTAGTGGCACGGGAGTGAAAGAGAGATATGCAGAAAGGGAGAGCTGTCAGTTTGAGGAATGAGCCTGATAAGAGGAAGGGACTCGGCAGATGGGCAGAAGAACCCGGCAGCACACTTCTCAATTAAACATGTAAATACCAAAAGCAGGCAGCGATGGAGATGAGAAAGTTAAATAAACACAGCACCGTGCTGTGATTACAAGCTCAAAACACCGCCACCTTTGCCTTTTTTTCTAGTTCCTGCAACTACAAAGAAATCTTTAATCCAGATAAACTTCTGCTTCAACATATTATATATATATTTATCTTTATATATATATATTTTTTTTTTTCATTATCTCCTGTGGCTAAATTGATTCATGCAGAGTCAGATTCTTTTGGAAGTTGCACACCCACCAGGAAATCTTTATACAGATCTAATTGAGCTATTCATCCATTCACATTGTCCTTTGTTAGAATTTCACTATTGTAATATTTTTTTTCTAATAATTGTTGTCCATCATTTTTACATACGTGCCCCCCCGCACATGTGCACCCTGCTGTGAACAACAGGGAGCATCTTAAATACTTCTGTAGGCAGTGTCCCTGACATTAATAACAATGAGCTTGGCATAACCACAGTACATTCTTAGGGAAGATTCACAGTTTGACATTCAGCCCAGATGCTATCGCGGAGCCTCAGTGTTTAAGACCGCGGAGAAGACAGACATCTGTCACTTGTTACCTTTGAAGTGAATGAGAGAGGGACGCAGAAAAACACAGTGGACAAAAGGCCATTCTGACCACAGACCCTCAGTGTTTACAAACGGAAAGGGAGAGTGACAGGAGAAACTCAAGATGAATGGATCACTGCTGTTGATCTCTCCTTCTCATTCCATGTGCTAAGTTATTCTGTGGCTGCTACCCCAGTGGGGGGTGGAGGGAAACAGGAAGTTGAGAGAGGCAGGCAGAACGCCTCAAGGACTCTGGAGGAGCAGAGCACTGCAGCCTGCCTGGGAAAAAAAACAAAAAAACTTACTGTACACTTCTCTAACCTTAGGTACCAAACATTACAAATGTGAACATAATCCACTTTTTAATGAGTAGATGATGCTATATTAAGGCAATATCTGCAACAGTGTTGATTTGCCATGTTGAAATAACAGGATCTGTTGCATTAGCTGTTATTTTTGCCGAGTGTAGATTTAAGAATATGTGTATTTTGATATAATTATTAGAACAATGGCCATATTCATTTGTCTTCTGTCATGTCTCCTCAGACCTGTTTCTATTTCAGGTTGCACGTCAAGTGAGAGCAGCTATATCTGGCTGGCAATTAAGCTGGTCCTGCCTCCCCTTGATGCTTGATTAGTCCGATTGATGGAGGAGGCCATATGTGGCGGTGTCAAAACTTGGCAGCCAGGCTCCATCCTCTCAAATGAGAGGCAGGCAATAAAGAGGCAGGCTGCCCAGAGTGGGTGCACGTATGCGAGGCCTGCAGCGCCATGATTCGGTCCCCCAAATATGTAGCTTTTTCTCTGGGGGTCTTCGGGGCACTGACCACTCCAGCCAAGTTCCGTTCGGGGCAGAGGTGGCCACCGGCTAGGGGTGTCGATGTACCGAGCCCTGTGGGGCACAAGCTCCAGGCAAGGCGTGGGGATAGTGTGCGTGTGTGTGTGTGTGTGTGGGGGGGGGGGGGAGAGGGGGGGGGGGTGTAGATGGGGGGTTGGGAGGTTTAGAAAGCTGAAAGATATGGCCCCTTTCCCAATCTCGCTCGGAGACAACAAAAAGGGAATGCTTGAGAAGGGGAAGCAGCGGGAGGAGAGCACAAAGACAAAGGCGCGGGCAAGGTCAGTCTAGCTAATGGGCCTGAGCCGTAGGCTGCCTGGGGCTAGGCACACTTCTGTTCTCTCTCACACACTGGGCCTTCAAAGACCCTTCAGTCCACCCCGCTCTTCCTCCATCTCTTCCACTCCTCTTTTCCCCACTTCCACCGGTGACACTTCCTCCCTTCAAAAGGTTCTGCACAGGTGCCTTAAAAAACACATTTTCTACAAAACACCTCCCAGGTATTCACTTTCGTCCATTTCATCAACAATTGCGACGTTAATGAATGGCGTTTCTCCAAAGAGAAATAATTCCACTTGGAATATCCAAAATGACGGATAAGATACTTTCTTTGTCAAACTGACAGGACGTCGAATTCTTCAGGTTTATCTGCCGTCACCGTCATTGGGTCTAAGGTGGGTTCCCTGGAAGTGCTAAGAGGAACTGTTGGAAATGAGGAGGAGGTGCAGTGTTGTTGTCAGGTTGGCTGGCTGGCGTTGCTTGGCTCCACTCGAGGGCTCCTTTAATGTGCAGCGGAGTAGAATAAGTGAGTGGCTGTGGGCACCAGCTGAGCTCACTCTCGTCTTCGCCTGGTAGCTGAGGGGTGAGCCGCTGCCACCTGACACTGGGCACACGGCTCAGGGCTCCTCTTGGCAACGTGGCACAGCACACATGTCCCCTCATTTGGATGGAGATTCAGACACAACACACAAAAGCTTCCCCCCCGGTCCTCCTCCTCCTCTCTTCCCTCCCTCACTCACTCAGTCTTTTTTTTTTTTCCCTCTCCTGTTTTTTTCTCCCTTTCCTTTAGTTTGTGACGGCATCATAATAATCTGGGTATCTTCTTGATCATGCCCCATGTTTTTTTTTTTCTTCCTTTCTTCCCCATCTTCTTGGAGACGAGTTTGAAATTGCCTGCGTCAGGACTTTGCTAATTAAAGTCATACTTTCAAAAATGCCATAATAACTGTTAATTAGCTTGATGCTATTTTCAGCATAATTTGCTAATTAGTGGAAAACCTGTACAGCGTTTCTCTCTAATTACAGTATGGCTCCGCACGGCGCATCTGTGCCTTGACTCCAAATGATACCATTACAAAGTCCCGTATTACGCATTCTCTCAAAACAGTTAATTGCCTCCACAGATAGTGAGATACTTCAGTCAGCTGATTTTTATGGTAATAAATGGACAGGCACAGACACAAACCTCCCTGGTTCATATTTATGAAATATGAAAAAGGAAAACAACCTCCTTATGAGATGCATGGAGTTAGTTTGGAATATAATCTGGTTGGCTCTGTGATGATTTTGTGTGCTCATGCGTTGAGTTGCCGAGACTTTTAATGAAGTTTGATTTATTCTATGTTGTAACCTTGTGAGCATAAGCCATTACATAGTAATTAAAGCGAAAGATGCAGACGGTAACGACATCAACCTTATAAAACAGGTAAAGGCAGAGATCTGACGGATTGTACTTTCAGAGGTGGTTGCCATGTAAATACAAGTAGCAACATAATGTGGTCATGCCACAGCTTATTACTGAGAATCAAACTACCTTGTCGCCCCGCCAGTTATTTTCATGTAGTCTAGCAAGGGGAGAGAATTATGGACATGACCACAGGTTGACCCTAATACATGTGTATACTAGACACAAATTATGACTCATTAAGTGTGGTGAGGAGCAGTGATTGGCACGACCTCTGACCTCAGCACGTCAGCTGTGCCCATCCTCCGCTTTGCCCTGCTTTTGACAGCCACCAGTTTGACAGGGCTAGCATCGGCACTGGCTAATTAATGCACCACTTCAGAGACCCTTTCATTTATGGCTTCTGAAAGGCATTATTAAATTAATTAAACCACCAAGAGTTAGTCATTATGAAATCAGGAGGTTTACATGGATGACAGCGTTTATGAATTAAACATCCCCAAAGTTCCTCGCAGGAGATACCCCGAGCTGCGTGTGGGTACCTAGCGCGACAGATGTTTGCCCCCCCCCCCCCTCCCCTTCCTCAAGCTAACCTGTATTGCAAGCGATTTAGGTCTCATTTGGGGGTTTGAAAACTGAAAGCATGAGAGAAAGAGGTTCAGGATAGCTAATGAGCAGAGAAAGAGAGGGGAAAAGGAGGTCACTAGCTCTGTTCATCTGTAGACAGTGCAGATGGTTCTGTTTTATACAATACAACAATGGCGTACATCAATTTGTTGATCGCTAATAGATAGCTACTCTCAGATGAATTGCAGACTGGGATCAGTTGTCTGTGGGTTTTAGCTGAGAACTCTACATTTATAGCCTCGAAACATTTAGAAAAGCTTGTGTGCTGTTTTTAACTCATCATGTGATGTGAAAACTACAAATGGTGCACAAGATAAATCCCATAAACTTGGGCTTAGCTGGAGAGCAGAGGGCAGAGATGAGTAGCTCACTCAGGAGCCTTGACGATAGACTCCTTTTCATCTGTGGACTGAGATTCACAGATTATCTCAAGAGGCTCTCTATCTCTGTCCTCGTCTCTATTTCTCTTTTTCTCTTTCTCCACCCTCCCTCTCTCGCCCCTCGATTCAGGAAGTTTGCCAGCTACAGTCTTTGTTTACAATGCCAAGGGAAAATGTCAGAGCCGTTGAGAAAAATATCCTTAGAATCTTTTTTTTCATCTTCTTAATCTAACAGTTTACTGAACTTGATAAGTGTCCTATCAACATGCTAATCAAATTACTTCGGAACCAAAATTGACAGTTTTCATTAATTATACAAGATTATTCTAATTGCAATTCAAATTTATTCATTCCGAACAGAAGGTATTCAGTAATATTTTACAAAATTTGCATATTAAATGGAGGGAGTTGTGCATTATGCATGGTAATGTATGCAGAGTTTCTTATTTTTAACTTCACGGCCATATGTGGTGTCGTTGTAGGAGCAGGTGAAAAGTCTAAGTGTGTTTAATTTGCTTGACAAACATTCGGCTGGAGCTTGTCAAGGGGAGTATTGTGAATGCCAATCTTTATTCCCTCTTTATTGATTACCCCAAACTCTAAACATCTGGAGGTAAATGGCACTGAGAGAGATGAACTGAATCATGGGATTAGTACCTTCAATGACTGAATCACTATCAATTACTTCAATAGCATAATTCAAGTGCACCGCATAAAAGCTACAGTACCTTGGTTTGAGCCAGGATTAATATTGCAATTTAACGTAACAATGGAAGCATGGGAATGATATGGATGGCGTCCAACTTTTTCACATTGATGTCATAAAGCTAATGCCGTTATCTAAATTCGAATGTATTTAATTCCTAATTTAGGCTTTGTTTGTAAAATGAAAAGGCTAAACGCATTAGGCACATGTTTTAAAAGGTAATGGATTCTGTGAGTAAAACAACCTTATTTATTCACTGAGACGCAAAACCCCCAATTTGCTCTTTGTTTTTATTTCCTAGAGCGGGCAGTGAAGTGCAAACAGCTTACTGGGAAGCTGTTTACTACAGTATATGACAAAGGGCGTGCGTGCATGCGTGTGCGTGCGTGCGTGTATGTATGTGTGTGTGTGTTCGTGGGGAAGGGGGCGGCTCTTCCAGCTCCACAGGCAAGGTCTTGTGTTGTAATGTAAGCGTAATAATTATCAAACAGCATCGGGGGCTCTGGGTATGGGCTTTAACAGGGGGAGAGCATGTTTGATATGTAGAATCAGCCCATAGTGCATCCATAGAGGGTGACTAAATCGCACGGTTCATGGATCACATTAGTATTGCTCTGCATCTACCATCACACTATAGGTGATTTCCATTTAGACACACATTTCCACATGAAGATAAATATGACTTGAATCGTAATTTCCCTGAAGTAAATATAATACAAATACAACATAATACAGTGTCAGACCAGGCAGGCTAATAGATTACTAGCGTGTTTTCCATTTGTATGGTAAGTGGTGAACCTGGGTGGTGGTCTGGCGAGTAACAAATTGAATGTTTAATCCATCTCAGTGCAGATTGAGGGTATCAGAAAGATCGGTAGTCGTAGGAGTTCTCTTGTAGTATATAAGATATTTTTACTCTTCAGGGGTTTGAGGAATGTTGTTGGATTAACGAGAGGTGCAAAGTGGTAGATAAATGCAATTTCTTATCTTTTCTGAAGTCGTCTGTTATTTTTCAAATAGGTATTTGGATTTGACATGCAGTATTTCCAGTCACTCAGTGGAGTAATATCTGATGTCAGATTACAATAACATTAGCTCTGTTTTACTTGGATATTTTATAACTTTTAATTATAGAACTGTATATTGTATTTTATATCATAATATTGAATTATTAACATGACTCTCTCACACTAGTTACACAAGAGTAAGTCATTACACTCACTTCTCTTATTCTCTCAGAGGCTTCTGTTAGAGAGACCATTTAGGGTAAACCGTGAGAAATATGCATACGATATGCTTCCTTAATGTTACCAAACATTCTCTAAGTACATGTTTAATTCTTTAATAAATGTTTGCTCTGGCATTTTGGAGAAGCAAGATTAGCGCCAACTGCACAGCATCTCATATAAAGTGTGACAAATTGATATTTTTATATAGCTTAATCTGTTTACTATGATGTTTATGCGAGGAATTATTACAAACTAATTAAAGAAATCACTTTGATATAATTAGTCAGATTTCAGGAAGCTCATTAGTAGTAATTTGCATGAAAAATAAGCCCTGTAGTGGTGCTTAGGCCCAGCTATTCGATCTGTGTTTTATCTGGTTACACATCAACCCCCATTGTTTGTTGTTTGAGGCTGTCTGAAGTGGCCCACAATATTTTCAGTCATTGCCCCGAGAAGCGGTGGGGTATCTTTCAACAAATTCCTCCCCTAAAGCAAGTCAACCTGTATGTGGAAGCAGACACATGCCTCTGTGTACATAAGGCAGGAGGAGTGAGCGGCAAAACACTGTCTATTTATTTGTCAGGTCCCTGACAAAGAACTGAGCTGACAAGTAAAGGGTTTCCCTCAGCCGAGCAGGGGGGCTTTATTCACCGTACTTACATGCCCAGTCTATGCCCAGAGACTCATGTTATTTGCAAATCACATTCTTTGAAAACTCACAAACGGGGCGAGACATGCCTCGCTGTGGGTTTGTCAGCTGCCTTCACAACAACTAGCTATGTATCGCTAACAGTGCGCGGTTCGGTAAGGAAGCAGCTTTCTCTTAGCATTTGCCTCGCTGTCACTTTTTCCAACACATGCGATCTGTGTCTTCATGCTTGGGGTCTCTTCTCCCTTAGAGGGTTGCCATCTTCCCTTTGGACTGACAAATAAAACGCCCACACTCCCGCTGAAATAAAAAGAGGAGAAAAAAAAACCCACCCCTGGAATTACATCATTCTCCGCTGAAGCGGCTCCTTCCGGAGCTTGATGTGCAAATATAATGTTCCCATTATTAGATAAAAATAATTGTAATGATTTGAAATAAAAAAGTTATTTTAAATGCTATTTTGTTTTTCTCAGGATACCCCGGTCTTAGGCAGAGGGGTTCAAAATGCAGGTACAAAAACAGGACCTGTTTATTCTCTATACCCTTTTCCCACCATGGACGAAATCCTTCCCTAAACATCCGGACAGAGAAGCACTTGTGTGACGCTGATGTCACAGACCTACCTGGCCTCCCTCTCACAAAAGCTAAGGTATCATTAGCTGGGCCCACACAATGGCCATTCAACCAAGCCACTGCGCTCCTCAGGACTAGGGAACAATGTTATTTTTTGTCTCAGAATTATAAAGACAGAGTTTTGCAGGAAACCTGACAGACAAAACCCTTTAGAGGTAAATGCTCCAGGCGGCTTTTGGGTTTAATCTTTTTCCCATTAGCATTTTGCCCCCCCTCCTCCCTCTTGCTCACACACAAAGACCATATTTACAGGGTCAAAAGTAAAGGCTCTGAGTCTCTGGAGACTGCTTTTTGTATAGATTTTTTCTATATATCGAACACTTGCTTTTATTTTCATTTCATGCTAATGTATTTCAAATGGGCCACTGAATAGTTTACTAAAATCTTAAACAGGTATTTGCTTGTGGTGGTAAATACATTTTTTTCTCACAACAGAACAACAAATCTAACACGCTCCTTCGCCCGTTACCAAATATTGTGAGAAGTCACACATGCAAGCATATTAAAAATGATTAACCCACAATGCAGGGGTTTATATAATAAAATAGTTATATTGTCAACAATGCAACACAGCTAAGGGTTCATATGTGCTACCTTTGTGTGTGTTTGGGTGCATGTGTGCATGTGCACACATTCACTTACGCTTGTGTGTGCGTGTGTGTGTATGTGTGTGTGACTCCATGTGTGTGATTCATTCCAGGGCAGTTTTAGTCCTTATAAAATATTCATTTTGGTTGTGCAGGGCCCTGTAATTGCCATCTCTCACCCTGAATTATTTATACCTCGCACAGACTGACAAAGCTTTGCCATACGGCCCCAGATGAATCAGAAAGCAGCCATCTCTGCTGCCAACAGCACTGGGCTTTCACACAAATATGGCAGCCACGTCTCTCTGCCTGGCCTCTCTTAATTTGACATTTTCTTTTTCCCCCTGCCTTTGTCCTAGGTGCACAGAAAGGTTACCTGTTAGCTTTAAGCACCGACCCGCTCTCTGTCTTTCTGTCTCTATCCCCCTCTGCCTACATGACAGTCCACAGTGGGTGTTTTTTTTTTTTTTTTTTCCTTCTGAGGACGCGTTAATGTGGCTGCGATGTCAGAGTGGCTGCCTCATGTTTTATGACGACTGACCAGTCCTGACAGCCACTTTAGATGTATGTATTATACATTAGTAATAATCTGGTGTAGAAATACACTCGCATACATTTGAGCATGCATGGAGAGACAGCAAAACCACTGACTCACCAACCTATATATAACACACACACACACACACACACACACACACACACACACACACACATACATACACAGCCACATGCAAATAGGCCCCCACTGGCCTTCAGGATCCAGCATGGCTTTTGGTAAACGGTCAAAGCCCCCCTGCTGGCCTTGCCTGTACAGCTGCGTTCCTCTGCGTCTTGCCTGGGTCTGATCACTCCAAGGTGCCACAGGAGAGACGGAGCTGTATGGCTCTCATTGTTGGCCGGCTCTGGGGCCTTCCAGAACCCCACGTCCAACACCCTAAATACTACTATTCACCCCGGCCAGTTACTCCAACATATGCTTATCTTCCATCTCACTAGCGTGTGGAGGTGCTGACTGGTATTTCCTCAAGGCCCCGAGCTCCAATGCTGACCAGTAATCAAAGCACCATATTTCTCCTCCTGCGCAAACATAACCTGGAGACACCTCTCTGCCGTCCAGCTGTTGAGCAGAGTAAATGTTCCCGAGAAGTGCATTGTTGATGTACGTGATTATTTTTGTAATGTCAGCAACCTCACGACCGACAGCATTGAGACTGTCAAAGTCATTATCAGTAATCATCATCACGCGGGTTTTATGGTGCCGGTGATGATTCAATAATATTTATGAATTCCAGTTTGGATGGAGATGATGCCGGCTCTATAGCGGCAACCAGTGTTTGATTCGTTTTTACAACAGGGCCGCGCAAAACAAAACAACGCAGAATTATTTATGTCTCGTGTCTTATTATATTGTGTTCAAAGTCCTGGTAGAGAAAAGGCGTATTCAGAGTAAAACAAAGAACAGCGTGCAACAGTACACAGCCTCAGCAGTATCTTGATGCGAGGGGATGGGAGAGGCAGAGAGAAAGCTCGGGGCTAAACATGCAGTATGTGGCGGGCTGGAGCTAAAGGCTGCATAAAGCACACAGCCTTAGTCCACTGTTAGCAAGTGATGGATAGTTAGCAGGAGCTCCGAGTGTTCGTCTAATCTGTTACAGTAAACCTGCGCCAAAGCCTGAAGGGAATCAGTGGGGGCTTGCTTGGAGTGGGTTTGACGCGAAACCATTTGTGAAGACGAGCGATTCTCTTAAGTAAGAAACTAACAGTGTCCAGAGAGAGAGAGAGAGAGAGAGAGAGAGAGAGAGAGAGAGAGAGAGA